>NW_015171515.1:1159273-1167970 GCF_001447785.1 Gekko japonicus
CTGCAGACGGTGACTGCAGCCATGAAATTAAAAGATGCCTGCTCCTTGGGAGGAAAGCTATGGCAAACCTAGACAGCATATTAAAAAGTATATACATCACTCTGAAAAAAAAAGTCCGTATGGTCAAAGCAATGGTATTCGCAGTAGTAATGTATGACTGCGAGAGTTGGACTATAAGGAAGGCCGAGCGCTGAATAATAGATTCTTTTGAATTATGGTGCTGGAGAAGAGTCTTGAGAGTCCCCTGGACTGCAAGGAGATCAAATCAGTCAATCCTGAAAGAAATCAACCCTGACTGTTCCCTGGAAGGTCAGATAATGAAACTGAAGCTCAAATATTCTGGCCACCAAATGAGAAGGGAGCACTCACTGGAGAAGACCCTGATGCTGGGAAAGATTGAAGGTCAAAGAAGACGGAGACGGCAAAGGTTGAGATAGTTAGACAGTTAGATGCAACAAACATGAAATTAAGCAAACTTTGGAGCACAACGAAAAACAGGAGGGCCTGGTGTGATGTGGTCCATGGGGTTGCAAAGATTCGGACTCGACTGAATAACAACAAACAAAAAGGAGACTTTCACCACTCCCTAAGGCTCTATCTACACATTACAAAGACTTTGTGTTTGTAATGGAACTACATGAGGACTTTATATCACGAATGTAATATGAGTGGTATACCTTCCATACATGCACTAGTTCTTTTCTGTTTGTGACCAGACAGGGAGAGGAGAGTTTAGTTCCCACATACACTTTTTTGCACCCCCAAACTGCCCCATGGAGCCAATATTGGCTTCACTGATTTTTACCACAAGGACATAAAAAAGTGGGAGGGGGGACCTTGTCACTCCTCCTCATGTGCTGTGTTTGCAAACAGAAGAGAGCCGCAATTTCTTATCACTCATGTGGTACAAAGTTCTCACAGCAAACACAAGGACTTTGTAAAGTGTAGATGGAGCCTCAGAGGAAGCAGGATCCTCCCCCAAATCATGTGATGATGCAGTCTACCACATGATCAATTTGCTCATTCATCTGAAGTGGCATTATCTGTTCCACCAGTTACTTTCAATTAAGTGTACTTAGTACATTATTGTGAACACATTACATGGTTGGCTTTTTCACATTTGCAAAAGTGCCTTCCACTGATATGCCACCTGTACTGGAAACAACTATAACTGCACTCTTGATTGAGTCACCTTTGATAGCAACAGGACATAAATATATGAAGCTGAGCACACATGGTGAGCATGTGAATCAATCTGAAATTCCTTCTGCACTCGTAATTGATTCACCTTTGATAGCAACAGACATAAATATATGAAGCTGAGTACACATGGTGGGCATGTGAATCAACCTGAAATTCCTTGGAAATCAACAGGCATAACCTGAATGGGTTCTCTATCTATACTTTCCTGCCTGGAGCACAGATCCAGCCCACCAATTGGGAAAAACCTGGCTCTTTTATTTGTGACATAATAGCTTCCATTTTTTTAAAAAAAGCGTCCGTTTAAAGAATGTGTGTTTTGAAAAAGCTGGTGGAAAGTGCCATGAAGTCACAGCCAACTTATCATGACTCCCTTTGAGGTTTCTAGGCAAGATCATTCAGAGGTGGGTTGCCATGGCCTCTGCAAAGCAACCCTGGATTTCCTTGGTGGTCTTCCTTCCGAATACTAACCAGGGCTGACCCTGCTTAGCTTTCACAATCTGATGAGATCAGGCTAGTCTAGACCATTCAGGTCAGGGCATTTTGAGAATAGATCAGCTAAAAAAAACAGTGGCAGCTGGTCTCCCCTCCACAAGAGATCATGCTCCAGATTCTACTGATCTGGCCCATGCAAGATTCCCCCTAGTTCAGGGTAGCTTTTAAAAGATTGGTATCAGCTTTATGATCTTAAATGATTCTGACTGTAAGCACCATAGATTGCTTTGAGCAGAACAGAATGTGGGATAAATCCAGAAGACTTGATACTGTTACGAACTAACAATGTGGCCTTGGGCAAGTCAGTGGGTGGATGGTCATGGTCTGGTGACATGAAATGGTTGTTGTGAAGGTGTACAGTGTAAAAACTGCAATGCTGTTCGCAAGTGAAAAGTGTGATAGATAATGTAACTAGGAGAATTAAAATGCCTTACACTATCAGCCTGGCTACATAAAGTCTGTGATTTCTGTCTGATGGACAAACTTACTGATTCTCCTTTCAAAGGCTACAGAATTTTTTTATTCAAAATTTACCTTGATCTGGTTCCCCTTCCTGGACCATTTATCCACTAAACTTGAGTATTCTTCGATTTTGGATACTATAAATCTGCTGTACTGATGCATTTCATGGGATGTTTCAGTTTGGTGTAGTGAGAGCCAGTTTGGTGTAGTGGTTAAGTGTGCGGACTTGCATCTACATTGTTTGTTATGTAAGTTTCATCATATGTACCATTTAAGATTTATTTCTGATGTTATACATACTTGCTTGTATTAAATAAAGATTAAAAGTAAAAAAAAGAAATTTTAAAGAACACTGGGCTCCCAGGTAGATTGAAAGCTGGAGCAGCACAAGGAGCAGAACCAAGAGCATAATCTAGATCGGGGTGGAGTCTGGCATTTTGGGCATAGCAGGACTCAGTGATTTGCAGGGAGTGCCCACGGGCTTGTGCATCAGTATCACAAAATCTTTGTCAAACTAGCTCTGAAGCTTTTCCAATCTTGACTCCGGTCAGCTGCAAGCAGGGCTATTTTTGAGCAGGAACGCACAGAACGGAGTTCCAGCAGGCTTCAGAGTTGGCCACGCCCACTACAGCCAAAACCTCTGCGTGTGTGGCTACAGAGGGAAGGCCTGGTGAGCAACCCGCTGGCGACTCCAAGGCGGGTGGGCCAGGGGGGGTCTGGAAGGATTGGGAGGCATTTAATCCCTCCCCATGCCTTCCCCTGCCTGTCCAAGGACTGGCTTGGCCGGGGAAGCCAAGGGAAGGCACAGGGTGTGGCCTAATACGCTAATGAGCTGTGCTGTCAGGGGTGTGGCCTAATATGCTAATGAGTTTCTGCTGTTGGGTGTGGCCTATTATGTGAATGAGTTTCTGCTGGGCTTTTTCTACAAAAAAAGCCCTGGCTGCAAGAATGTGATTTTATTGATTGGGCTAGCAAAATACTGGATGGATGGCAACACTACGCCAGTAGGCAAAAATAAGCAATGCAGAGATCCAGTTTATTTAAAATGGGGGTGGGGAGAGAGAATCAGCTGCCTTGTGTGACTGACAGACAAGAAATACCACTGTGGCATAACATCAGATGAATGCTGCAACTGGCACACAGAGCAATGAGCTGTGACTGCAGAGGTAAGGAAGAAGACCTCCTATCTTAAAACCTCTAGAAAGCTATTAAAAGGAGAAGACAAGTGATGGTGCAGAGGGAGAGACATTAATCTGCCTTTTGTCTTAGAAAGTTGCCTTCCTTTTCTCCTGACTGAAGTTGTTTTCCAGGGTTTCAAAAAGCACAGTGAGCAAACTGCTTTGTATCTGCAGAGAAGTGCTCAGCGACAATGAATACACAAGTTAGTTGGAAATAGATTTATCAGGTTTCAAGGATTATTGTTTGCAAAGAGATAGTACACACATTACTATTTCACAGTTCAGCTATGACATTATTAACCTACTGTGCAAGGATTTTATTGCCAGATTGCTTCATTTATCAAAAATAAGGGAAATTGAAAACCCCATACGGAAGCAAACATTTCAGCAGGCTTGGGTTTCGCTTAATGTCATTAATCTATCTATTTACACAAGAGGCAGAAAGGTTCATTTAGTAATGCCTTGCAGTTCAGCATAAAAGCCTCAAATCAGTTATCAAGCATGAGTATATGAATGTCATATTTATCGTCGTAACAAGTCTTAGCCATTTTTCTCTGACATTTGGTTTTGCTGGTAGGATCTTTTGTAGCTAAACATACTGCTCCACTGTAAGTGGAAACAGCTCTGTTTTCCTTGTAGGACTTTCCACTTCAATGACTCATGTCTGGTGGATGTTCCATTGGTGGAAGTATATCTTTTCCACCTTTCCCGCATAGCCTCTCCTGATCCCTGAAAACACATTACTGGAGGTCAGAGGACCCTCACATACAAAAGCCATGTGAATTGGGGGCTGGCAGTGGTGAGAGAAATGAGACAAGAGATAACCCTTTCTCCCTTTTTCATCAGCAGAACATCTGCAAGGTAACGTCATTTTACAAGCTGATTCTGGTAAAATCACTACCCAGTGATCCTCCTTGCTTGACCACTTCTCTGGAGCTAGTGAGTGCAGAACATGGTGGTACACTTAGCTCCTAGATAACAGATTGGATCATAACAACCTAAAATCCTCCTGTGCACCATCCATAGATGAACCTCATTAAATCGTGCAATTATAGTCACTTTTCTACTTGCATAGGGAAGCTAGGGAAAACTCAGTTCATTGCCCGAAGATCTAACAATAAGAGACTTTTCTTGCCATTGGTGAATTTTGTTGTAACTTATGTGGTTTCTATTTAAATGTTGTGTAATGATGCTGAGTAACACAATGGAGCTATCCAATACAGCAATAAAAGTAGTGGTATTCTACTTAACCCACAATTTAAACACTAATGGATTACTGGGTACAAACCATCAATGTAGATCCTCATTTTACTACACCAACTTTACTCACATGCTCCAAGGCCTGTTTGGATGTCTTATAAGGCTGTAAATCGCCCAGAGCCTGCTTGCAGGGTGAGTGATTCATACGTTTAATGAAATAAACAAACAAACAAACAACCTAGCCAGCAGACTGTAAACAACTCTAAGGCTGAGATCACATGCGCCTTTAGATCTGACATCGGTGCGAATGCCTGATGGATCTAAAGGGCACAATCAGACAGCAACATCTGGGAAGTATCCTGCAGTCGTTGGCAACCTGTGCTGCTCCACCACAGAGGCTGTAAATCGCCCAGAGCCTGCTTGCAGGGTGAGTGATTCATACGTTTAATGAAATAAACAAACAAACAAACAACCTAGCCAGCAGACTGTAAACAACTCTAAGGCTGAGATCACATGCGCCTTTAGATCTGACATCGGTGCGAATGCCTGATGGATCTAAAGGGCACAATCAGACAGCAACATCTGGGAAGTATCCTGCAGTCATTGGCAACCTGTGCTGCTCCACCACAGGAGTGAAAAGACATTGGGGAAAGTCCGGCTCTAATGGGTTCCCACAGGCCATGGACAGACTTCCCCCTGTCTGATCGCACAAACACGCTCTCATGCTGTTGGATTAAGAAAGGTATTGAGAATAAATTTGCTAACATTATAAAGACTTTTTAGACACCTCTAGTACAGACGTGTTTGGCAGTATAGTTCCAATTGCCCCTTCTGAAAAGGAATATCATAAAGCTTTTTAAAAAGACACTAAAAGGCTAAGGGGTTGAAGCACCTAGGAGAAGAATGAAATTTGGGAGATTCCATTTTAGGGTGGGCGAGGGGATAGTTAATATACAAAATCATAGAATTTTTAAACATATGCATGGTATAAAAAGTAGATGATTTTTCACGCTTTTCCAGAACACTAGAACTTGGGGTTCCCCAATTAAATCGATGGACAGAAGGTTTAGGATATATAAAATAAAATATTTCTAAACACATTGCGTGGTTAACTTAAGAAAGTTGCTGCCAAAAGATGTGACAATAGCTACTGTCTTAGAAGGCTTTAAAAGTGGATTAGACTGATTCGTAGACAGCAAGTCCATCAGCAGCTATTAGTCTGAACAGCTAAATGGAACCTCCAGACTGAGATAAACATGCCACTGTATATCCTATGTGAGGAGAGAAAGAGAGGACAGCTGAGAAGAGCTATTGCCCTCATACCCTGTTTCCCAGAAGCATTTGACTGGCCAACATGGGAAACTGGAAGCTGGAATTGATTGGGACTTTGGTCTTTCATCAGAGCTCTTCTTATGTTGTTACACATTCCTTCATATTTGTACACAGAGTTTAAAGTGTCAGACTAGGATCTGAAAAACTGGCTCAAATCCCTGCTTTGCCATGGAAGCTTCCTACTGCAGTCACACAAGGTACTCTGGTGTGCATTTTTGAACTGTGCGATAATACTCTCACATGAGGAGTCAACCTCTCCCAAAGCCCATATCACCTACTACCTCATTTTAAGATGTACTATATTTCTCATTCACAATGCTAACAGACAGCAAGAAGTGGACTGGCACAGTAATTTACAGCCAACACATTTCAGCCACTGAGGATGTCTCTTTGATTTTTCCCAAGTGAGGGCTCTCATAAGAATGGTCCAGTGATTAAGATGGTCGCAAGTTGAGCTCTCTATTTATGAATTTTAGAAAGCTATTTAATCTCTTTCTTCCTCAGTTTCCCATATGCCAAGTGAATATAACAGCATAACTCTAAACCACATTATAGGTTAGGAAGATAAATGTTAAGTCATGCAATCTGTTTTTGTGGTAATAAAAGGGATTACCCCTCTGTGGTATCACTTAGGGCACCTATGTTAACTGGGAAGAGGGGTATAAATGTGAACAATATTAAATAATTTTTACTGTCAAAGACAGGGAGCATAATAGGACTTAGGTCAATGAATGGCATTACATGTAAATAAAATAATTTGATTTGAGAATGCCTGGTTGTGAAGAATAATCTGTTCATAAGCATTTTCTGGTGAGTATTTACAGCAGTCGTTTTAAACAATTTTTTTAAGAACCATTTTTGTAATGCATTTTATGTGCATAAAAGTAGAATTATTTTTGGCTCTTTCCCACCATCCCCAGACTATGAATTGCAAACCCAAATGATTAACCTCTCTGCTGGGCTCCTGTTTCCAGGGGAAACAGCAGAAAGGAAGATTTCTATGCTTAAATCTCTAAATCAGATTGCACAGGGTAGTGCTGGCAGGTGATAGCTGAGCAGAGGATACATCCTTTTGTCATCAAAACCTTACAAATTATTTATTTGATCAGGAAAGAGAGCTGCAAAAGGCATCATATATTGACAGTTTCTACTTCAGGTTTCTGTGCCATCTTTCCCAGTCAGGGAAGAAATAAAAAGGGGGCTCTTAAAATGCACTCTGCTCTCCATACATTTATTTTTTGTGCACAGCGAATGTCAGTGTTACAAGTGAAACCACAAGGCTGGCAGAAGGCAATGGGGGCAGGGGGAAGCAGAGGCAGGAATATTTCTGCTCCTCTACAGACAGAAGCAGCATGGCACAAAGGAAAGGAAAGGAAAGGAAAGGAAAGGAAAGGAAAGGAAAGGAAAGGAAGGGAAGGGAAGGCAAGGCAAGGCAAGGCAAGGCAAGGCAAGGCAAGGAAAGGAAAGGAAAGGAAAGGAAAGGAAAGGAAAGGAAAGGAAAGGAAAGGAAAGGAAAGGAAGCTGTGCTTGAGAAGTATTTACCTGGTTAAGTTGTTGTAAATCACTCCCTTTGTTACAAAAATAAAACTGGAAATGGATCATTACAGCTATTACCACCCATAGTAGATACCAAGCACAGCTGATCCACTAATCTGTATGAACACACAGTTCCTGAATGCAGTAATACAGGTAGATTCAAGTCTGGCAGCACCTTAGAGGCCAACAAGATTTTCAGGGTATGAGCTTTCGAGAGCTTCATCAGGTACACTTCATCAAGGAGATTTGACTCTCGAAAGGTCATACTTGTTGGTCTCTAAGATACTGGACTTGAATCTAGGTGTTGTTACTGCAGACCATCATGGCTACCCTCTGAAACTATTCAGATGCACTCATGTGACCACTTTTCCTATAGAAAGCATACAGGAAATATGGTCAGACAATCCAGGTATCAAGGAAAGAAAAATACAGAGAGAAGGTATCACCCCTTTGCTTGTTAGTTGTTTATGATGAACGTCAATATCTTGGCCACATTTATGAAGAGCCGCATGCGTGGGTGTGCAAAGTGCTGTCAAGTTGCAGCTGAAAACCCACAGGGTTTTCAAAGCAATAGACTAACAGAGGTGGTTTGCCCTTGCCTTCCTCTGCGTAGCAACCCTGGTCTTCCTTGGTGGTCTCCCATCCAAATTCTAATCAAGACCAACCCTGCTTAGCTTCAAAGGTCTCATGAGTTCTGGCTAGCCTGGACCATCCAAATCAGTGCAAGAAATGCGTAGCCCAAAGCAACTGATACCACTGAAGCACAGAGAGACAAACATACTAAACTGTCACAAGCATTGGTAAATCTAGCTCAGTATTGTCTATTCTGGTTGCCAAAAGGCTTTTTCTAAAACCTGTTATCTAAGATCCTTTACCTGGAGATACGAGAGACTGAACCCCAAATCCTTTTCATGCAAAGTGGGTATTCTTTTACTGAGCTAAAGCCCCTCTTTTGTAGAACAAGAGCTTTGTGTGCAGAAGATGTCATTCAAAAACAAACGGGCCAGATTTTCAAAACAGTTTGCATCAGGAAAAGAACTACAGTTTGGATCAGGAAAAGAACTGGCAACTGAATTTTAAGCAGGTGAACTGCAACAATAATTTCACGAGGGTACCATAATTTTATTGCACTCCCTGTGTGACAGAGACCTACTTGTTTGTGCGTAAATGTTGTTGATCCCAACACATGCATATTTAACCATTTTCAAGTAGATATATTTTTTTAAATCATCCCTCCCGATTGCTTTTTCTCATGTAATTATTTAATGCCATTCAAAGCAAAGTTTTGACCTAG
>NW_015171516.1:0-1346 GCF_001447785.1 Gekko japonicus
CTTCTTCTTCCTCTGCACCCCCCTCCCAGTCCTTGCAGTGGGAATACACCAACTCGGAACTGTCCTTTATACAGTTTCTATCTCTGGCACGTGGCATTACATTTTTGGCATACATGGCCTGGCCCAACAAGGTCTCATTTATGTCAGATCTGGCCCTCATAACAAATGAGTTTGACACCTCTGGTTTACAGGTATGTCTGTAGTTTGAATTGAGACCGAAGCAGGCATTCCATGTTTGTGTTTAAGCAGAGTTACTGAAAACTGGAATGCAGTCTTGGGAGGTTTGAAAGGGTGGCTTTTCTCCATCTGATGCAGGATTAACAGTTTTGCTGCCTGCTTGCAGGAATCTACTTGCTTCCAGGGGGTTTTTTGTAGAAAAAGCCCAGCAAGAGCTCATTAGCATAATAGGCCACACCCAACAGCAGAAACTCATTAGCATATTAGGCCCCACCCTGACAGCACAGCTCATTAGCATATTAGGCCACGCCCCCATGTTACCAGAAGTGTGGTCATCCAGCCACACCCACCTTTTGCTTCTTATTCTGTTTACCTTGTTTGTTGTCAAGACCCAGGGCCTTTTTTTGTAGCAGGAACTCCTTTGCATGTTAGGCCACACACCCCTAATGTAGCCAATTCTAACGAGTTTCTGCTGTTGGGTGTGGTCTATTATGCTAATGAGTTCCTGCTCGGCGTGGCCACTTCGGGAGCCAGCCGGAACTCCGTTCCTGTGCGTTCCTGCCCCAAAATAGCCCTGCTTGCTTCCAATACCCTCTGCTTGTGTAGTTGTAAATATATGCTGTAATGGCACCACATGTTTCCAGTTCTCCGTCCTCCAAAGATAAATCCTTCAGTGATGTCACTTCCGATTTTGGGTGAACCACTTTTGGTGGAACAAAGTTTGAGTCCAGCGGCAACTCTGAGTCCAGAGCCAGTTTGGTGTAGTAGTTAGGAGCGTGGACTCTAATCTGGGAGAACCAGGTTTGATTCCCCAGTCCTCCACATGCAGCTGCTGAAGTGACCTTGGGTCAGTCATAAGTTCTTTCAAAGCTGTTCTCTCAAGAGCAATCCTCAAAAGAGCTCTCTCAGCCCCACCGACCTCACAGGGTGTCTGTTGTGGGGAGGGGAAGGGAAAGGAGATTGTAAACCGCTCTGAGACTTCTTCAGGTAGTGAAGGGCGGGGCATAAATCCAATCTCCTCCTCCAACAAAGTTTAGTTCTGGGTATAAGCTTTCGTATGCATGCACACGTCATCAGATTTTCCTCACGCACGCACACAAAAGCGTATACCCAGAACTAAACTTCAGCCCCGGTCACACGGGGGGGGGGGGGACGCGGACAAGGGGGGC
>NW_015171516.1:1391-6465 GCF_001447785.1 Gekko japonicus
GCGCGCGCGCGCGCCGAGCGTAGCGGCGCCGGGGGGGGGGGGGGGGGGGAGCCACGGAACAGAGAGCGAGGCAGCCGGCTGTGCATGTGTGCGCATGTGCAGTTTGGCCGGGAGCTTCGAAAGACAGGTGCACCGGCTATCCCATGGCCGCCCTAGCTGCAGAGCTTCAGGTAGGTAGTACTCTTTTCTAGGTTTTTTTTAAAAAGTGCAGTTTCGCCCGGTAAGGACGGATCAGGGATGGGTGTGCTTTGCTTCCCAGATGTTACGGTGTGATCACACCCGTTTGATGCACCCCCGATCCGTCCCTCTTGCGGGGCAAAACTTTCCGTGCGACCGGGGCCTTGGTTGGTCTTAAAGGTGCCACTGGACTCAAACTTTGTTCTATTGCTTCAGACAAACGTGGCCACCCACCTGAACCCACTTCCCTTGGAGTCGCTGAACCCAGAATAAGCTCAGGATTGGCCACACCAGTCTGTACATCACAAACACTCTTGAAAAGAATCTGCTGTCGTTTTAACGGAAGCAACATCCGTATTTTCGGGATGTGACATGCTTTTAAAAAAATCATTTCTGAGAACGATTTAGCCGCTTTCGATTCCCAAAATAAGAACCTTGCTTCTTTTGCAGCAATTGCTGTTATTTTTTTTAAATGTCAGACAAGACAGATACTGATGATCTCTCTCTCTCTCTCTCTCTCTCTCTCTCTCTCTCTCTCTCTCCTTCTCTCATGCACACATTGGATTGCCAGAGTGTGGAATTTGCCTTCTTCTGCCAAAGTTAATTGGGAGGCCGTTACAACAAGAGATGATCCCACGTTCTGAACAGCCTGCCAATATGTACCTTGTAAATGATGAAGCCCTCGTTCTGGCAGCAACCGGTTACTGGCTCTTCCCTCAGGCCTTTGATTGCACCCAAGATTTTTATTAAGTACTAGAAATAAGCAGCGCTTGTTCATAAGAATGTAAGAACATAAGAGAAGCCAATGTTGGATCAGGCCAATGGCCCATCCAGTCCAACACTCTGTCACACAGTGGCCAAAAACACCAGGGGCCATCAGGAGGTCCAGCAGTGGGGCCAGGACACTAGAAGCCCTCCCACTGTTGACCCCCCCCCCAAGGACCAAGAATACAGAGCATCACTTGCCCCTGCCTGAGAGTTCCTATCTATAAAGGTAAAGGTAAAGGTTCCCTTGCTCGAATGCCAGTCGAATCCGACTCTAGGGTTGCGGTGCACATCTCCGTTTCAAAGCCGAAGAGCCAGCGCTGTCCGAAGACGTTTCCGTGGTCATGTGGCTGGCATGACTAAACACCAAGGCGCACGGAGGAATGCTGTTGCCTTCCCACTGAAGTGGTACCTATTTATCTACTTGCAATTTCTTGCTTTCGAACTGCTAGGTTGGCAGGAGCTGGAACTAGAGACGGGAGCTCACTCCGTCACGCGGCACATCCGGGTCTTGAACTGCTGAACTACCGACCTTCCACAGCCTGCAGTTCAGCGTCTTAACCACTTGAGCCACCGCAGCTCCTATCTATACCTTGTGGCTAGTAGCCACTGACAGACCTCTGCTCCATATGTTTATCCGATGCTTGTAGCCGCCGCCACCTCCTGCGGCAATATCTGACTTCATGAGAAACCAAGTAGAGGAGGAGTGGATATCCTCTAGTACTAGAGTTGCCAAGTACTCCTTGGCAACCAATGAGAGTTCTTACTGGAAGCAAAGGGAGGCATAGGCCAGCGTCACCAGTGACAAGGCAACGCCATTGCCAGCACACACCTGAAGTGATGTCACCATGTCGGCGGTGACACGGGGATGCTCTGGTACTCGGGCAAAAACTATGGTAGCCGTTATTTGTTTGCCCAAATGCCAGAGCGTCCCCGCTTTGCTGGCAATGTGATGTTAACACCACATTTACGGCAATACAGCTGCTGGTGTGACCTTGGGTCAGTCACAAGCTCTTTCAGAGCTGTTCTCTCAAGGGCAGTCTGCAAGAGAGCTCTCTCAGGCCCACCTACCTCCCTGGGTGTCTGTTGTGGGAAGGGAAAGGAGATTGTGAGCCACTCTCCTTCGGGTAGTGAAGGGCGGGGTATAAATCCAATCTCTTCTTCTTCTCTTCTTCTTTGGCTGTTGGTAAGTCTCCCACCAGCTGGCTGATTGGACCTGGGGGGAAAGGTCCTAGGGTGGGGGATCACTTACCCCTGGCAGGGACCTGGCAACCCTAAGTCCAGTATTACCTTTCATCAACTGACCATGAGCAGCTTTGTGGACTATTGGCCGTCTCTCGTTAGGTCTAAAAGTGGTACCCTCTTTGGTCTACTGCAGTATCATATAGATGGATCGCCAACTAGATAATGCCAGTCTTGATGCACTGATCGATGGCATTGTAGCGTCTAGGCTAGATTACCGTAGTGCACTCCACATTGGGCTGCCGTTGGAGACAACTCCGAAGCAGCAGTTAGTGCAGGATATTAAAAAGGTAAAGGTAAAGGTTTCCTTTGCTCGAAAGCCAGTAAAATCCGACTCTAGGGGGCAGTGCTCATCTCCGTTTCCAAGCCGAAGAGCCAGTGCTGTCTGAAGACTTCTCCGTGGTCACGCGGCCAGCATGACTAGACGCCAAGGTGCACGGAATGCTGTTACCTTCCCATCGAAGCAGTACCTATTTATCTACTTGCAATTCCTTGCTCTCAAACTGCTAGGTTGGCCGGAGCTGGGGCCAGAGATGGGAGCTCACTCTGTCACACGACACTAGGGTCTCACACTGCCGAGCTGCCAACCTTCTGGCCTGCAACTGAGAGTCTTAACCTTTGAGCCACCGCGGCCCGCAGAATATTACTTCCTGGTTATTGAAAGAACAACCTGTCATATGACTAAGTTAATCTATGTTGGCTGCCAGGTTATTTCTGAGTTCAGTTCAAAGTGCTGGTTTTAATCTTGAAAGCTCTTCACAGTCTGGGATGTGCATACCTGCTAGGCCAGCTCTCTATGGTCTGCACGAGAGGTCTGCTTCCAAGTCCCAACACTGAGGAAAATGAGGTGTTCAGTGCGTACATTTTTTCTTTTCAGTGGCGAAATGTGCTGCCTACAGAATTGTGGAAAGTGGCATCTCCGGCATTTGTTAGTGAAAAAATGGAAGGCCATGATATTTTAAAAGGTCTTTGGTCACTGAGCTCATATTCTGCTTACTGTCTGACAGACAAAAGGAAATACGACTTTACACGGAGAGTGATTAAAATGTGGAATTTGCTGCCAAAGGATATAGTGATGGCCACAGGAATAAACAGCTTTCAAAGGGGACTAGGCAGATTCATGGAGGAGAAGTCTATCAGTGGCTGCTACCATGGTGACTGAGGGGAACCTCCACATTCAGAGGCACTAATCCTCTGAATCCCAGAGCCAGGAGGCAACATCAGGGCCTTGGCCTCTATGCCCTGCAGTTGGCCCTCCAGAGGAACTGGTTGGCCACTCTGTGAGACAGGATGCTGAACTAGATGGACCACTGGTTTGATGCAGCAGGGCTCTTCTTATATGCCTGTGTTCTTACTGTGTTGTTACTGGTTTTTAATAATTTAAGGTCTCTACGATTTTGACTGTATAGATGAAAACTGCATTGAGTGTACTACGGAAAAGCAACACATAAATATTGTTAACAAGTATATAAATCTGGTGGAATATGAAAAGGTAAAGGTTCCCCTTGCTCGAAAGCCAGTCGAATCCAACTCTAGCGTTGCGGTGCTCATCTCCGTTTCCAAGCCGAAGAGCCAGGACTGTCCAAAGATGTTTCCGTGGTCATGTGGCCGGCATGACTGGACGCCAAGGCGCGCGGAACGCTGTTGCCTTCCCACCGAAGCGGTACTTATTTATCTACTTGCAATGTCTTGCTTTCGAACTGCTAGGTTGGCAGGAGCTGGGGGCAGAGATGGGAGCTCACTCCATCATGCGGCACCCGGGTCTCGAACTGCTGAACTACTGACCTTCCAGCCTGCAGTTCAGCGTCTTAACCACTGAGCCACCAACTGTTAAATCTTACCTTCCTTGTTGATGATCCCTCAGACACTTCTGGAGCATTGAGAAAGTACAGCTGATACCACCACAAAATGGCTGCCATGGGGACAGGGCCGATCATATAACGAGGGGGGTTCCATTATAAAACACAATAGACTAGGCGTTGCAAGTCATCCAGTCTTGTCAGATACGCCTCCGCGACAAACATGAAACTGTAAAAAAACAATAGATAAATGTAAACATCTTTAGAAAGTCCTAGAAAATGTACATCTTTCCAAGTACTTAAAGAACACAGTGTTGTATGATTTGAAGAGCAGGGAGGAAAAGAAACAGGGCAGACAAATGAGAGCCAGATTGGTGTAGTGGTTAAGTGCATGGACTGTAATCTGGGAGAACCAGGTTTGATTCCTCACTCCTCCTCTCGCAGCTGCTGGATGACCTTGGGCAAGCCGTAGCTCTGATAAGAGCTGTTCTTGAAAAAGAGCAGTTTCTGTCAAGAGCTCTCTCAGCCCCACCTACCTCACAGGGTGTCTGTTGTGGGGAGTGGAAGGGAAAGGAGTTTGTAAGCCGCTCTGAGACACCTATGGGTAGTGAAGGGCGGGGTATAAATCCAATCTCCTCCTCCTCCTCTTAATTGTAAACTCTGTTCACAAAACTCCACAGCTTGTGGGGAAACTTCTCCACTCGAGCTTCCTGTCTGTGGTTGACTAATAAAGATGACCATCCACAGAGGAATGCTTTCTGGTTTCACGATTAGTCTGGTTTGAACTGACTTTCCCCTCCCGGCCTGTTCTCTGCCCAGAGAGAAAAACTTTAAAAACCTCCTGGTAAAGGTTTTACTCAACTCAAACCGCTACCCCAATAAATGCATTTCTTCACACAAATGACTGAGGAACCACGTGGTATTCTCTACCACATAGTAATCTCCGTGCTGGCCTGCTTCCAGAGGTGAGAGCCAGTTAAGTGCACAGACTCTAATCTGGGAGAACCAGGTTTGATTCCCCAATACTCCACTTGCAAGCTGTTGGATGACCTTGGGCAAGCCATAGTTCTGTCAGAGCTGTTCTCTCAAGG
>NW_015171516.1:6567-30956 GCF_001447785.1 Gekko japonicus
TTCTTCTTCTTCTTCTTCTTCTTCTTCTTCTTCTTCTTCTTCTTCTTCTTCTTCTTCTTTCCATGAAGAGCCTGAAATGCTAGAACTGCGCCTGAATGTGTTTCTTTTTATGTTCATTTTTATGACTGTATTCCATACATATTGCTGGTCTGATCCTGCAGTGCTCGAAGCTGTATTGGGGGGATCGGAATATATTAGAATGTCAAAACATTAGTCTCAATCCATAAAACAAGGAGTTATTTTCTCATTTCTGAAGCTCCGCGGGCATTTCTCTCCATAGCAATGAGTGTCAGTTCAGTTCTAGAAAGGCCTGCTCACATTGGCAGCGCAGAGGGCTTTGGAGAAAGACAGCGGAATAATGAATCATGTCAAGTCTGTACACAAAAGAAACTTGCACAGACCCAGATGTCAAAATCTGTCCTGAAAAATCAGCAACATGCTGTGACTTCTCATCCTGAAAATGGCTCGTGTTTTGACCAGATCGCTGGGCTACATAGCAAAATGGTCCACAGGGGACTATTTGTGATTGCCACAGTTGATGAATAGCTGTATAAATTCTGCCCAACAGAGAGAGGGAGTGCTGGGGATTTTTCTTTGTTTAAAACCTTTCCTGGAGATGTTCTAGAACCTAGGGCAGGCTGACGACTGGCAAAATTCCGATGCCCGTGAAGAAGTAGATAAACCTAATGAGACTTTAAAATGTGAGGGGGGGAACCTTTCTAATGAAAACCAGTTTGGTGTAGTGGCTAGGAGCGCGGACTCTAATCTGAGAGAACCGGGTTTGATTCCCCACTCTTCCACATGCAGCTGCTGGTGTGACCTTGGGTCAGTTCCAAGTTCTTTCAGAGCTATTCTCTCACAAGCAATTCTCGAGAGAGCTCTCTCAGCCCCACTTACCTCACAGGGTGTCTGTTGTGGGGAGGGGAAGGGACTGTAAGCCGCTGTGAGACTCCTTCGGGAAGTGAAGGGTGGGGTATAAATCCAGTCTCCTCTTCTTCTATTCTTATGACTATCCCGGCCTGTCAAATACGTAATCCCTGACCCTTAGCCTCTTGCCACTTACCTGAACTCAGAAAGCCACTAGTCCTATTGGCATGTCACAGTGAACAAGCATACGTCCGGCATATACATGCATACACCTGCTTGTATGAGAGAGCCAAAACGTGTGTCCTGGAACAATCTAGGCACAGGGCAGGACAGCTGGGCTGGAGTGCCAGTGAGATGAGGTGTAGGCAAAGGTGGCGCGGCATGCTCAGAGTCTAGCTCCCAGGTTGAGCAACTGCTTCCTTGCACGCAGGGTTGCCAGGCTCCAGGTGGTGCCTATGTCACTGGCCCTGTGACCTGGAAGTGATGTCATCATGCCAGTGACACCGGAGCAACGCTCTGGCCTTTGGGCAAAAACTCTGTGGTAAATTTGGCCCCTCCCATAGAGTTCTTGCCCAGCTGCCAGATCGTCGCCCCAATGTCCTCGAAATGATGACGTCACTTCCGGGTTGCGTGGGCAGCGATGTAGACATGTTGCTGCATCTTAGTTGGGCCTCCCTCTTTTTCGGGCTAAGTTCCTCCCGCTGGCCAGCTGATCAGCGACGGGGCAGTGGGGCCTGGCAGCGGAGGACAGCTGCCTCCACTGGGAGGATCTGGCAACCCCAGCAGTGGTGATGGTCACTGCCACATGGACCTGCCATGTGGACTCTATGGTGTTACGCCCTGATGAGGTCCCTCTCTTCTCCAACCTCTGCCACCCCCCACATCTCCAGGAATTTCCCAACACATGTGAACACTCTGCCTTTTATATTGAAGTGGTGGCTCAAGTGGTTAAGACGCTGAGCTGCAGACCGGAAGGTCGGTAGTTCAGCAGTTCGAGACCCAAGTGCCGCATGATGGAGTGAGCTCCCGTCTCTGGCCCCAGCTCCTGCCAACCTAGCAGTTCGAGAGCAAGAAATTGCAAGTAGATAAATAGGTACCGCTTCGGTGGGCACACGCATCGCCAGAGAGCTCCCGGAGCCCGGTGAGGCTCCCCCGCTGCCAAGGTAAGTAGACTTGGCAACCCTACACCCCATGTGTGAGCAGCCCTCATCGAACACTGCAGGAAGGAGAGTTTTTGCCTTAGACTGGCCGTTGGCTTTTCTCAGAGAACGGTTTCACCTCACTCTCTTGAACATAATTGCCTTGATGTACTCACTGGTCCCCGTGTGCTATTTTTCACAGCTTGCCAAATTCCACTTTCCAATTTTGTCATACAACCGATCTCGGAGAAGTACCCTGTGCTTATTTATCTTCTTGTCAGAATGGAGCCAATCCTTAGCCCTGGGTTACAAGACAAAATTCCTTCCGAATAGTTTTCATTTCTTCCCCCGTCGTACAGATCGGTGTTCTCAGTTAAAGAGATCTCTCCCCAGTTCCATCCACAGAGCGGAACCCTGGTATCTGTGCTAGTCATATTAAGCTATAGATACAATTTGCCGTAAGAGTCATACTGAAAAGTAACAGGTGAATTAAATAATTTCTTTCCCCAGGGAAAATGTCAGGGAGGGATGATAATTTCAGAAGGGTAACTGTTTTGGTCTGCAGTAGGAGAGTTGGGTTTGAGTCCAGTAGCACTTTAGAGACTGAGAAGAAGAGATTGGATTTATACCCCGCCCTTCACTACCCAAAGGTGTCTCAGAGTGGCTTACGATCTCCTTCCCCTTCCCCTTCCCACAACAGACACCCTGTGAGGTAAAAGAAGAAGAGACTGGATTTATACCCCGCCCTTCACTACTCAAAGGTGTCTCAGAGCAGCTTACGATCTCCTTTCCCTTCCCCTTCCCACAAGAGACATCCTGTGAGGTAAAAGAAGAAGAAGAGATTGGATTTATACCCTCCCCTTCACTACCCAAAGGAGTCTCAGAGCGGTTTACACACTCCTTTCCCTTCCCCTCCCCACAACAGACACCCTGTGAGGTAAAAGAAGAAGAGGAGGAGATTGGATTTAGACCCCGCCCTTCACTACCTGAAGGTGTCTCAGAGCGGCTTACAAACTCCTTTTCCCTTCCCCTCCCCACGACAGACACCCTGTGAGGTAGGCGGGGCTGAGAGAGAGCTCTTGACAGAAAATGCTCTTTCTCAAGAACAGCTCGAAACAGCTGATCTCCAGGCGACAGAGATCAGTTCACCGGGAGAAAACGGCCATTTTGGAAGGTGGACTCTATGGCATTATGTCCCTCCCCACCCTCCTCAGGATTCACCCGCCAAATCTCCAGGTATTTCCCAACCCAGAGCTTGCAACCCTACTCTGCTGTCACCTGGGGTCATCAACCTCCAGATGCGGCCTGGTGATCTGCTGGGATTACAATTGATCTCCAGACTCCAGGTGTTGTGTATTCACTCCATCTAAACCTATGTTAAGCTTGAGACCTCAGCCGGATTCTAAGCTGAAACGACACCATTGGCTGAAGCGTGTTATGTAACCAATGAAATGTAAGAGTCTGTGCTGGAGGGAAGACAAATGATTGGATGTTATCTTGACAATGTGATTGGATGTTAACAATGAGAGGGCGTGGCCACCCCAGCCCAGGAGAGTTTAAAAGGAGCTGTGCTCCGCTGTTGTTTTGTGGTGTGTCGTCAGACGTTGTGTGATCTTGGAAGTTCTCGTTCTCAAATAAAGCTGAATCACTTATTACTTACTTCATCGCTGAGTTGCATACTTGGCACCAGAAATCAGTCCCCCTGGAGAAAATGGCAGCCTGGCAGCTAGTCTCTATGGCACCATACCCCACTGAGGTCCCCAGCTCCCAAACCCTCCTCCCACCGGGCTCTGCTCCCCAAATCTCCAGAAATTTCCCAGCCCAGAATTGGCAACCCTACTTCAGGCGGGGGAGCTAATTAAATCAAAGTTAATTCCATTAATTCCATTTGGGGCCAGCCCAGGAGGGAGGGGGCCCCAGAGGAAATGCTAGGGGGCTGGGCCCCAGGAGCCCCACATTAGCTACGGGCCTGGCCCTGAGAGCTGGAATTCGAGTCCAGTAGCACTTTAGAGACCAACAAGGTTTCTAGGGTATGAGCTTTGGAGAGTCCAAGCTCCTTTCACGGCTCTGACCTGGATAGCCTAGGCAAGCCTGATCTCGTCAGATCTTGGAAGCTAAGCAGGGTCGGCCCTGGTTAGGACTTAGATGGAAGACCTCCAAGGAATACCAGGGTTGTGACACGGAGGCAGGCTGTGGCCAACCACCTCTGAATGTCTCTTGCCTTGAAAACCCTACAGGGTTGCCATGAGTCAGCTTGACATGATGGCAATTGCTTTTTTTTAAAAAAGCTCCCTTTACCAACACAGCTACACCTGCAAAATCCCCAATAGACAGAAAGCTGATAATGAAATCTACCATTGCAGCAATTTTCTGCTTGCAGTGTCAAGGACATCTTCTTCTTCTTCTGTGTTTCTGTCTCTCTCTCTCTGAGGCCATGCGTAGAATCCTCTCCGGTCCCTTGTCATGCGTACAAAAGCCGGGTCTTCAGTACAGAAACGAGATCTCCGTTAGTTGCTCATTAACTCGCCCCCCTTCCTTCAAAATACCACTAATGTCAAGTAGTCACATGGAATTGCTTGACAACCAGGGGGCGAGGTTGTCCAGAAATAGTCCAATGTTTCATCTCTCGCTAGGAGGGAAGTCATTTAGAAAACCACTTCCGTCAAGTGAAGCAATAAGATTCGTGTTTGACGACCGCAGTTCTCATTATTCGTGATGGGCATATTGAAGAGAGGAGGGGACGGGGAGAAAAGGTATGCATGCACCTCATTTTCTTATGGTGGAATATCAGTTTCCTATTTAGGGTACGGTGGCCCTGACCTGGATCACTGGAGAAGACCCTGATGCTGGGAAAGACTTAAGGTCAAAGAAGATGGGGACGGCAAAGGAGGAGATGGTTAGACAGTGTAATCGATGCAACGAACATGAAGTTGAGCCAACTTCAGAGGACGGCGGAAGACTGGAAGGCCTGGCGTGATCTGGTCCATGGGGTCGCAAAGAGTCGGACTCGACTGTGCGACTGAACAACAAAAAAGCCCTGACCTGGTTGGCCCAGGCGAGCCCAGTCTTGTCAGATCTCAGAAGCTAAGCAGGGTCGGCCCTGGTTAGTATTTGGATGGGAGACCGCCAAGGAATATCAGAGTCGGGACATGGAGGCAGGCCATGGCAAACCACCTCTGAATGTCTCTTGCCTTGAAAACCCTACAGGGCCACTGTAAGCCATCTGTGACTTGATGGCACGTGCCACCACCACCACTTAGGGTATGGCATCACCCGCTTCAGGTTCTGCTTTAGTGCTTGAGTTGGAGCTATGGTTTAGTGGTAGAACATTCGCTTGGCATGCGGTTGGTCCCAGCTTCCATCCCTGGTGGCATCTCCTGGTGGCATCTCCAAGTGCAGAAGCTACAGGTCTGCCCACCTCCAGGTTGGGGAAATCCCTGGAGATTCGAGGGTAGAGCATGAGGAGGGGAGGGTGCGGTGAGGGGAGGGAGCTCAGCGGCGTATCATACCAGTGGCCCAATCTGCATCTAGCCTTCGCTCGGTTGTTTTACCAAACCCACACTGGAACAGAAAAAGATGCAACTCAAAACCACATTCCGCTATCCTGGACCAACGCCATACTGACTGCAGAGTAGGGTTGCCAGATCCCTACCTGGCATCCAGTGTGTGTGGGGAGAGAAACTCCGTGTCTGGGAGTTTTGTGCACACTCATATCGCAATGACATCACCCGGAACTGATATCATCATGCTGGGCATGTTGTCGGGGGACGCTCTAACGTTCAGCCTTAAAACTCTAAAACCATAGAGTTTTCCGGTCGAATGCTAGAGCGTCCCCCGACGACGTGCCCGGTGTGATGACGTCACCTCCGGGTGACGTCATTGCGCTGGGCACGTCAGCTCGATTCAGGCACTTTGGGGGCGGAGTTCCCCCTCGTGGCTGGATCCGGGCTGGTAAATGGGGAGGCCCTTAGAGCGGACAAATCCCTGTACCCCCCCCAAGGGACCTGGGAGCCCTACTGCAGAGTCACCCCTGAATGGCCATAAATCTATGCAGAAGGTTCAATAAAACCGAGAGATCAAATGAGATGAAAGCGGCATGGAGTCTGGACACTGCCAGGAAATCCGACAATCCATCAAAGTGAACGTGGCATGCAACGTAGAGGGGAATCTCTGTTCCAGCCTGGGTTTGGCAAGACAGTGGAGCAAATGCTAGATGCGGATTGGGCCATAGAGTCCACCCTCCAGAACAGCCATTTCCTTCAGGGGAGCTGGTCTCTGTAGCCTGGAGCTCAGCTGTAATTCCGAGAGAGCTCCGGGCTCTATCTATAGGTTGGCAACGCAAGAGCTGCAAGCTGATATGGTGATCTTACGTGTCCTGAGGATGTTTCGGTGCTCTATCTCGCATCGATTCCCTGCGATAGCTGCACAGTCTCAGCTGAGCTACTCTTCACACTGAGCGAGAGGCAGGAAGCCTCCGGGCAACAGGGAGCATCAAATGTCCTCGCACCGTTCTGGGAGACGCCTTCATGCCAAACTTCATTCCCATATATTAAACTCCCACTTGTGAGACCCCCTTAGGCGAGACAGTGTTTCTTACAGAGCAGCTCTTTTGAGAGGGAGCTGTTTATCTAAGCTGCGGTTTGAAAGCAGAGACTGGTGAAAAGAGAGAGGGGCTTTTAAAGATTTTCCTCTTGAACCATTTTCCTATCATCTATCCCTCTACCTATCTATCTATCCCTCTATCCCTCTATCCCTCTATCTATCTATCTATCTATCTATCTATCTATCTATCTATCTATCATCTATCTATTAATCCATCCATCCATCCATCTACCTACCTACCTACCTACCTACCTAATCTATCATCCGTCACCAGTTTGGTGTATTGGTCAAGAGTGTGGACTAGGGTTGCCAAGTGAATTTAACTCACTGGCGGGGGAGCTTTGCCGCGCTCTGGGAGCCTGGAAGTGACGTGCAACGTCGATCACATTGAGGGCATGGCCCCGATTGTCGGAGGGAAAACCATAGAGTTTTCCCTCCGACGATCAGGGCCATGCCCACAACATGATCGACGTGGTTGCGTCACCTCTGGTGACGCAGCCATGCTGCATTTTGGGGGTGGAGTTCCTCCCGGGGCCCGATTCCACGGCGGCGGAAACCGGGCCTCCAAAGCGGGGGTTTACCCACCCCCCGCCCCCACTTGGCAGCCCTAGTGTGGACTCTTAATTCCCCCCTTCTCCACATACAGCTGTTGGTGTGACCTTGGGTCAGTCGTAAGTCCTTTCAGAGCTGTTCTCTCAAGGGCAGATCTCGGGAGAGCTCTCTCAGCCCCACCTACTCCACAGGGTGTCTGTTGTGGGGTGGGGAAGGGAAAGGAGATGGTAAGCCACTCTGAGACTCCTTTGGGTAGTGAAGGGTGCGGTATAAATCCAATCTCCTCTTCATCTGTCTGTCTGTCTGCCTGCCTACTTATGGCAACCTGCAGGGTTTTCAAGGCAAGAGAACAGTAGAATTGGTTTGACATTGCCTTTCTCTGCATAGTGACCTTTGAATTCCTTGGTGCTCTCCCATCCAAGTACTAACCATTGGTGGTGGAGGAAAGTGCCATTAAGATGCAGCTGACTTATGGCGAGACCTGTAGGGTTTTCAAAGCAAGAGATGGTTTGCCGTTGCCTGACTATGACAGAGATGATGATGATGATAACTGTCGACCACATGGTCAGTGCCTGCAGTAAAATTCCTCAAATTGACTATAAAGAATGGCATAATAGAGTTGCAGGTATGCTGCTCTGGAATCGTTGCAAGAAGTATGGCTTATTGTCAAACCAGAAATTCATGGGAGCAAAAACCAGACAAGATCACAGAAAATGATGCAACAAAGATTCTTTGGGACTGGCGATTGCAAACAGATAAACACCTGGTGCATAACACCCCTGATATCACAATTGTAGAAAAGGGGTTTGGAGCATTGACACTGCAATCCCAAGAGACAGCAGAACAGAAAAGGAAGAACAGGAGAAGATCGCCAAATACCAAGACCTACAAACAGAGTTAGAGTGCCTCTTGGAGAAGAAGGTTACCATTGTACTGGTTGTCATTGGAGCCCTTGGAGGAGTGCCTAGAAGTCTCAAGGAACACCTGGACATTCTGGGCACTGAAGAAATAACATAACACCAGCTCAGCTCCAGAAGATAGCATTGCTTGGAAGAGCAAGAATCCTGTGAAGATACCTCTGCAATTCTCAAGAACTTGGCTACATCTCGATCTGCAGAACACCCTCTACTAGTCAAATATATGACTGTAACAATTAATAGCAACAATAATCATCCACATGTGTGCCACCCAGAATTCGGTGAGAAAAGGCTGGGATGCAACAGTGAAATACATTCTTCAAAAGCCAGTAAGGGTACATTGAGTGAAATCAACAGAAACAGAGTTTCTCTTTTCCCTTTAAAAAACCCCCCAAAGATGATTTCTCTGTGTTTTCTATTTTTGTCCTCTCCACGGTGATTATATTGAGAGCGGAGATGGTGCCTGAAACATCTCATCTCTTACATGTTGTTTTCTTACTGATCAGCAAAGGGCGGGGAGTGGGAAATCGGCACATGCTTGACGGCCGGATCATTATCCTCCTTTGCATAAAAGTAGTTAATTGGTGCAAAAAGGAAGAGCGAGCTCTTTTGGAAATAAATAATGACCGATACAGTGGTGGATAAAGAAATTAGTAAAGAGAAGACCCGCAGCAGTGAATGACACCTTGTTATCAGTAGCATTTCCTGGCTCAGAGGGGGAAAAACATATTCTTAAAAGAAGACTCTTATTTACTGTTTTTCCACCCAATTTTTTTTCTAACAGGGTCGCCATCTCCCCAAACTTGCTTCTCCTTTAGCAAGTCTGTTAATGAGGCTTCCTGGCTAGGGTAGAGCAGTTAATTAAGGTTCTTCTCATCCCCCTGGGTGAAGACGGTGACCGGTATGAAGATGTATCTAACTAGTACATAATAAATGGCCTGTTGATGCACCACACAAAATGTACTACAAAAAGCCCGATCAGCTGAAAGCATAATACAGGATCAAATAACAGAAGGTACGCAAATACACAAACAGGGAAAGAATGAATAAATAATGCATTTATCTATATTTATGCCAGCCCTTGGTAGCGGGTAAAATAGGCAGTGGGGAATAAACTCTGCATTGCGAAGACATGCATGGAAAATTACCAGTTCAACCAAGCAAATTATATATATATACTAGCAGTAAAGCTCGTTGTAAAAGCATTACAACAAGCTCTAGAAAGATGTGATGTGTAACGAATGCATCGGCTTGAAGCTGGTTAAGTACATATCTCTCCTTATATATAGTTGAGTAGTAGGGTGGCACTTTCTGAACATTCCACATGCCCCTAAATCAGTTGGCTCCATGATGTGTCACTCAGGTCCCTTCCAACTCTATAATTCTATGATTCCACCTAAGGCACAGGAGAGCTGCTGCCAGTCTGAGTAGACTATACTCAGCATGTTGGACCAAGGGCTTGATTCTGCAAAAGGCACCTTCATGTGAGTTCATTCACTTTCGGAGGGGGGGGGAAGTTTACACCATTTTCCTCTCCTCCATTTTATTCACACATCAACCCTGCGAGGTAGATTAGGCTGACAGTGTGCAACTGGCTGGAGGTTACCCTTGGCAGAATGGGGATCCAAACCTGCATCTCCCAGATCCTAGCCTGATGCTCTAACCACTGTACCACCTTTTTTCTCATAGGCCTTCCCTGATGTTTCCTCCAGGCTCTGGGATTTAGAGGAATAGTACCTCTGAATGTGGAGGTTCCCTTTAATCACCATGGCTGGTAGCCATTGAGAGACTTATCCTCCATGAATTTGTCTAATCCCTTTTAAAGCTGTTTATTCCTGTGGCCATCAGTACATCCTCTGGCAGCGCACTCCACATTTTAATAACTCTCTGTGTAAAGTAGTATTTCCTGTCCATCAAGATTGTTAGCCATGTTAGTGTTTCTGCTGCTCTGGCCCGCGGGAAGTTGGCAGGGAGGCTGGAGCTGTCGGGGCCTCCTCCTTCGCTTGCTCCTTCTCCATGCTGGTGCAAAGGTAAAGACCCCCGCCCATGGGAGGCCACTGCTCTTTGCCCTCCACCTGAAGCCACAATCCTGCCCTTAGAGCTGCCTTCCAGCAAGCAGAGGGCTTTTCCACCTCCCGCCCTCTGCCCATTGCATTTTTCTTACCATCCACCGAACCCCCCCAGGCAGAGGAGCTCCTGCAGCGGGGATCTTCGGGGGCTTATCTCCCAGTCCTACCCCCATGGCAGGGCAGCATACTGGTGTACCACCTGGCAGGCCAGCCAGGCTCTGGCAACGGGCAGGGGATCGATCTGAAATGGCAGTCTAAAGGCTCATCAATCTTAATCTAGAACTCCTGTCATTATGCACAATTCTCTTGGGCGATTACCAGTGGATTTGGGTTTCCATTCCCTAGGCCCGCTCGGCCTTTGTGTCAAATGGCCGGGGAGATCTCTCCACACGGCGAAGCAACCGTCTTCTGCGGAATGTTTTGACGGGCGCTGCTTCTGTGGGCAGGACTCAGGCAACACAGCCAGTGGATAGGGACAGCTTCTGAGTGACACATCATGGAGCCAACTGATTTGGGAGTGTGTGGAATGTTCCGAAAAGTGCCACCCCAAAACACAATTATATATAAAGAGAGATGTATATATGTACCAGAAACGTCATGCCTAAAAGCCAAAGGCATTCCAAATTACAAATAATTTCTACCTACAGCCATCCAGCCCGGATAGTGTTGCCAGCTCTTGTTTGGGAAATACCTGGAGATTTTTGGAGTGGTGCCTTGGAAGGGTGGGGCTTGCCATAGAGTCCACCTTTCAAAGCAGCCATTTTCTCCAGTTGAACCGATCTTGTTTGCCTGGAGACCCATTATAATAGCGGGAGACCTCCAGCTACCACCTGGAGGTTGGCAACCCTAAGCCCTGACTAGGTAAAATCAAGTGACCTTGATAGCCCAGGCTACTCCAACCTCACCAGATCTCGGAAGCTAAGCAGGGTCGGCCCTGGTTAGTCCTTGGATGGGAGACCACCTAGGAGGTCCAGGGTTGCCACGCAGAGGCAGGCCATGGCAAACCCCCTCTGAACGTCTCTTGCCTTGAAAACCCAATGGGGTCGTCGTAAGTTGGCTGTGCCTTGACGGCACTTTCTCCCACCACTGCCAACTATTGCAGAACCAAAGCAGTTCCGTGATTTCTTATCAGACATCCAGGACCAAGAAACCCAGATAGCCGCTTCCATCTGTTCTGGCCACCCTCCCTCCAAGACCTTTCATACCTTTTCCCTGGCTCCCCCATCTAGAGATGCCAACCTGCAACGTGGAGCCTGGACATCTCCCAGAAGTACCAGGGACCTCCAGACCAAGACATTGGAGCTCCTGAAGAAAATGGCTGCTTTGGATGGTGGAATCATACCACCCTGAGGTCCCTTACCCAAACCCTACCATCTCCAGGTCAAATTGTGTCACTTAGATATATGTGTGTCCTGCTTCAATTACCCATCCCTCCAGTTTGGTGCAGTGGTTAAGTGCACGGACTCTAATCTGGGAGAACCGGGTTTGACTCCCCACTCCTCCACTTGCACCTGCTGATGTGACCTTGGGTCAGTCACAAGCTCTGGCACAGCTGTCCTTGAAAAAGAGCAGTTTGTGTCAGAGTTCTCTCAGCCCCACCCACCCCACAGGGTGTCTGTTGTGGGGAGGGGAAGGGAAAGGAGTTTGTAAGCCGCTCTGAGACTCCAAGTGAAGGGTGGGATATAAATCCAATCTCTTCTTCTTCTTCTACATCCTATTTGGTCAGTTGGCAACTGGAATCTTGCAGTTTTTGTGAGTTCATTGATACTGGTGTTGTGTTTGACTATAGTGTTGTATTGTTTTCAATAGTGTTTCAGTTGTTAATTCTTATTGGTGGCACTCTTATATGATTTGGGAGTCTTTGGGATGCAGCCCATTTTCGGAGTCTAACATATTTGGTTACATAAGTTCACAGAATCAGCATTGCTGGCCGAATCTGCATTGGTATCTTCCACTGCTTTGGCAACGCTCCCGCTCCGTCTACATCTCTTTCAGATTTGTTCTCCTACTGTACCGTTATAATTTCTGCTGTCTGCATTATTTTATTGCCCTATGGTTTTGACTCCGTTGTGATTGCGGCTTCTCACCGGCTCAACTGGATCTGGTTACAAAGCACTCTAAGACCCCCCACCCCAAAAGCACCATCTAGCGATGAAGACTTGAATCAACCAGATGGGAAGGATTTCTTGTACCACTTTGAAACAAGCAGCACTCCAGCATAAAGAAAGACGGCGTCGAGACCCTACCATCTCCAGGAAGATGCAGACAAGACTGCTGTCAGATGGCCATCTAGCCTCTGTTTGAAAACCTCCAAAGAAGGAGATTTGTGGGTTTAGAAAACTGGTTCATACCTTACTCATGCTTCAGTGTAACTGCTGACCAAGTTTCAGGGCGTACTGGCAAAGCAACCAGAACACTTTATCCTAAGAAGCAAAGTAGAAAATTAATGCTTTTTAATTTATTCTGGCTTTCCTCTGGTCACTGCCTGGTATAGGCCTGACTTCTTACCATGCCAACAATTGGCAGTTAGCAAAGGGACCAGGTAGAGTTGCCAGGTTCCTATAGGGCTGCCAAGTGGGGGCGGGTGGCGGGTAAACCCCCGCTTTGGAGGCCCGATTTCTGCTGCTGCGGAATTGGGCCCCGGGGGAACTCTGCCCCCCGAAGCGCAGCATGGCTGCATCACCGGAGCGGATGCAACCACGTTGATCACGCTGGGGGCATGGCCCCAATCGTCGGAGGGAAAACCCAACGTGATTGACGTAGCGCGTCACTTCTGGGACGTGCTGGCGGCGCGCGCACGTGCATCGGAGGAGAGCTCCCGGAGCCCAGCGACGATCCCCTGCCAGTAAGCAGATTAGACTTGGCAGCCCTAGGTCCCTGCCTGCTGCTGGCGGTGGGATAGAACTCTCTTTCCCGGATCTTCTGATGCACGGGCGTAGTGCGTGCGCTGTGATGACATCACCCAGAAGTGATGTCATCGCGCTAGGTATGTCACCAGGGGGATGCTCTAGCATTTGGTCAGAAACTCTATTATACCATAGAGTTTTTGGCCGAGTGCTAGAGCGTCCCCCCCCCATTGTGCCCGGTGCGATGATGTCACCTCACATACTTCTCTGGTCCCTTAACCAAAGGATGCCAAATGACGAAGAAGAAGAGATTGGATTTATACCCCGCCCTTCACTTGGAGTCTCAGAGCAGCTTACAAACCCCTTTCCCTTCCCCTCCCCACAACAGACACCCTGTGAGGTGGGTGGGGCTGAGAGAACTCTGGCACAAACTGCTCTTTTTCAAGGACAGCTGTGCCAGAGCTTGTGACTGACCCAAGGTCATCCAGCCAGTTTCATGTGGAGGAGTGGGGAGTCAAACCCGGTTCTCCCAGATTAGAGTCCGCGCACTTAACCACTACACCAAACTGGCTCTCACCGGATTGCTCACTTGTAGAGAAGAAGATAACACATAAGAGCTTGCTGGTGACCAGGGAAACCTGTGCATTGGCGTGCAAGGAATAAACTTGGAATTAGATTTTTACGTGCTGTTGCAAAGATAGAAGAAGGTCAGTGAAGGTCAGTGAATAATTGCAGGTCTTCCATCATTTCAGAGCCTTAAAATCAAAGTGTGATTTGCTGATGGGGTGTAATAATAATGAGCACAACAAATTGCATGTGCGGAGTGTTACGCTGTGCGAAGTGGTAAAGAGCATGATTATTTCAGGTGCTTCTTCAGCTCTTGAGCACGTGAGATATTCCTGTAGATAGCCATCCGTCCTTGATATACGCATGATCTTAACATATCCAGGTGAGTGAGTTGTTAGCACAATCAAGGAGAACAGTCAGAACTATTTTTTTTATACTAACCAACTTCTGAGCCAGCCTGATCTCGTCTTGGGAGCTAAACTGGGTCGGCCCAGGTTAGTATTTGGATGGGAGACCACCAAGGAAGTCCAGAGTTAGTACCAAGAGGCAAGGAATGGCAACCACCTCTGTATGTCTCTTGCCTTAAAAACCCTAATGGGTCACTCACCATACATTCTGGCATCACTGGTGGACCTCCTGAGGGCACCTGGGATTTGGCCACTGTGTGACACAGAGTGTTGGACTGGATGGGCCATTGGCCTGATCCAACATGGCTTCTCTTATGTTCTTATGTCTGGGGCAGTGATGCTCTGTATTCTTGGTGCTTGGGGGGCAACAGTGGGAGGGATTCTGGAGTTCTGGCCCCACTGCTGGACCTCCTGATGGCCACTGGGTTTTGGCCACTGTGTGACCCAGAGTGTCGGACTGGAATGGGTCATTGGCCTGGTCCAACATGGCTTCTCTCGTGTTCTTATGTTCATAGGTCGGCTGTGACTTGCCAGCAATTTCCACCACCACCACCACCACCACCTTGAGCTCAGTCCATGAAAGTGTCCATGTACATGAATGCTTGAAGCAAAGATCAATTTCAATATAGATGGCTGAATGAAAGCCACATGAGAGCCAGTTTGGTTTAGTGGTTAGGAGTGCAGACTCTAATCCGGGAGAATAGGGTTTGATTCCACACTCCTCCACATGCAGCCAGCTGGGTGACCTTGGGTCAGTCACAAGTTCTCTCAGAGCTGTTCTCTCAAAGGCAGTTCTCAAAAGAACTCTCAGCCCTGCCTACCTCACACAGGGTGTCTGTTGTGGGGAGGGGAAGGGGAAGGGATTGTAAGCTGCTCTGAGACTCCTTTGGGTAGTGAAGGGCGGGGTATAAACCCAATATTTTCTTCTTCTTCTTCTCTTCTTCTTCTTCTTCTTCTTCTTCTTCTTCTTCTTCTTCTTCTTCTTCTTCTTCTTCTTCTTCTTCTTAATACATGAGTTTCAACTGATACAATCCTGAAGTGGCATAGGTGTGTGATGCCATTTGCCACTGGGAGAGCCTTCCGAGGTGATTCGTAACACCAACATGCAACCCAGAAGACCTTATTTTCCATCCTATCTAAAGGATTGTTACAAGAAGTTGGCAGAGTGAGGCAGTTTCCAGGGCCTGGCCTCATTAAGGGGCTTATCAACTGTGCCACCGTCTAGGATCTCAATGCTTCTGACTTAGCCCTGCCCCACCTCAACTGAGCATGCACCTTGGAGAATGGTGTGTCGGTGCTGAGGATCTGGACAGGCTCTCTCCTGCAGACATGTATTAGGAACCTGTAAGGGATGAGGGCTGAATGAGCCTATAATTTACTAAGCCCTGACGATTGGAAGGGGGTCATAAGTTTGACAGAATCCATCCTTGGAGGAGGAAGGTAGCCTGGTGGGGGTAATTGCCGGCAGCTGGAAGGCTGGGTAATACCATGCCACCTCCCCTCTATTATAATTATATAGGACTGGATGTGAAGGAAGGGGAGTGCTGTCAAGACTTAAGGTGACCCTGAAGGTTTTCAAGGCAAGGGACAAACAGAGGTGGTTTGCCATTGCCTCCCTCTGTGTAGTGAATCCAGACTTCCTTGCTGGTCTCCCATCCAAGTACTAACCGGGGCCTTCCCTACTTAGCTTCAGAGATCTGACATCGTAGGACTAGCTTGGGCCATCCAGGTCAGACATAGCCTTGGGCACGAACCACCTCAGAAACTAAAGTTCATCATGAATTTCTGCTGGTTCACGTTTCGTGAAGCAATTTTCGCTAACTAAAGAACCGCCACGAACTTTCACAAATTTTGATGCCATTCGTGGCAGTTCTTGGCAGTTTTTTTGAGAGCAGAAAGCAGGGGTTTAATGGCTCTGAGCCACATAAGCCCCTGCTTTCTGCTCTTCAGGGAAAACTGCTGAGCAGCAGGGAGCTCTCTGACACTCAGCTGTTTGGTAGTCCACTGCTTTCTGCTGCCTGCAAAAAGCAGTGAGGAGCAGAAAGCAGGCGTCATGAACCCATATGAACTAGTTCAATTTGTGAACCAACCTCCCAGTTCATATAAGTTCATGGTCCAGCCACGAATCATAAACCAAAGTGCAAAAATGGGGTTCATGCCCATCCCTATACATTGGTTAATGATCCCGTTTCTCCAACCCCATTGTTAGAATTCACTGCCATAGGCAGATTCTCGAGAGGGCAGGATATAAATCTTGTAAATAAGTAAACAGGAAGATTTATTACGCTGCATTATCTCTGCCTTAGATCTGCTCGTATGCCAGTGGCCGATTTCCCTGGCGCATTATTTTTTAAATCTGTGTTGACTAAATTCAGCACAAATTCAGTCTTTCACAAAAGAAGCATGTTCTTCTTGGTTGTCACAGCTGGAGAAGAGTACCTGCTTTGCCTGCTATATGCTTGTCAGTTTGATGTCTCCAGTAGGGTTGCTTGCCAACCCCCAGGTAGTCTTACAACAATTTAAGGAAATTGATGAAAAATGTAAACCATATGAAACTTAACATCAAATAAAGCTCCACAGTATTACAATTCCTAAGCAACCCTTATTATTTCATTATACTATTCAGGCCAATACAATTCAATAGTTACACAGACAAGTTAAGAACTTGAAGGGAACCAGGGCTCTTTTTGTAGAAAAAGCCCAGCAGGAACTCAATAGCATAACAGGCCACACCCAACAGCAGAAACCCATTAGCATATTAGGCCACACCCCTGACAGCACAGCTCATTAGCACATTAGGCCGCACCCCCATGTTACCAGAAGTGTGGTTATCCAGCCACACCCACCTTTTGCTTGTTATTCTGTTTACCTTGTTTGTTGTCAAAACCCAGGGCTTTTTTTGTAGCAGGAACTCCTTTGCATGTTAGGCCACACACCCCTAATGTAGCCAATCCTAATGAGTTTCTGCTGTTGGGTGTGGCCTATTATGCTAATGAGTTCCTGCTGGGCATGGCCAACTTGGGAGCCAGCCGGAACTCCGTTCCTGTGCGTTCCTGCCCAAAAATAGCCCTGGGAACAACGCATCCCCAAGTGTGGCTTCACCGTTCTAGGGTGGAGAAAAGGCTTCTCAACTCTCCAAACTGAAAAAAAAACAAATGTCCATGAAGCAAGTAAGTCCAGTCTTTAAGACTTGAGGCAAACACAAAATGATGAACTGCAGTCGACCCACTCTCTAGATATTAATGGTTTCTCGATCCCTTTATCAGGACCAGTGTTCCCTCTAAGCTGAGTTAGTGTGAGCCAGCTCACAGTTTTTTAGCCTCCGGCTCACACATTTTTGTCCTAGCTCAAGAAGGAGGTCTCCAGAGCAAACTAATTTATGCAGCAGCCAAATCACTCGCTCACAGCTTTAATGCCGGTAGCTCACGAAGTAGATTTTTTGCTCACAAGGCTCCACAGCTTAGAGGGGACATTGATCAGGACTGCACATTAATGGGTCCTCCGAGAAAAGTAGTGCCTCCAAAACTGTTTTGTTTTGCAGCAACAGGAACTCCCTCAGAACAATGTCTCAGAACTGCCTTATTTGTCCTTCTTCATGATGAACACGTGGCCTCACTTTGCAGGCATTCTCTCATCTAAACATGTAAAGCAGTTTTGGAGGCCCTACTTGCTGGGAGAACCCACTGACGTGCAGTCCTGATGAAGGGATCGGTAACCCATTAGCAGGGCTTTTTTTGTAGAAAAAGCCCAGCAGGAACTCATTAGCGTATTAGGCCACACCCCTGACAGCACAGCTCATTCGCATATTAGGCCACACCCCCATGTTACCAGAAGTGTGGTCGCCCAGCCACACACACCTTTTGCTTCTTATTCTCTTTACCTTGTTTGTTGTCAAAACCCAGGACTTTTTTTGGGAGCAGGAACTCCTTTGCATGTTAGGCCACACACCCCTAATGTAGCCAATCCTAACGAGTTCCTGCTGTTGGGTGTGGCCTGTTATGCTAATGAGTTCCTGCTGGGTGTGGCCAACTTGGGAGCCAGCCGGAACTCCGTTCCTGTGCGTTCCTGCCCATTAGTATCTACAGAGTGGGTCGACTGCAGTTGCTTCATGGACATTTGTGTCTCCCGTTTGGAACTGAGAAGCCTTTTCTCCACCCCAGAACAGGGAAGTCACACTTGGGGGATGCGTTGTTCCCTTCAAGTTCTCAAATTGTCTGTGTAACGATTGTATTGTATTGGCCTGAATGGTGTATTGAAATAATAAGAGTTGCTTAGGGACGGCGGAAGACAGGAAGAGGATGGCGGAAGACAGGAAGGCCTGGCGTGATCTGGTCCATGGGGTCGCGAAGAGTCGGGCTCGACTGTGCGACTGAACAAAAACAACAGGAATTGTAATACTGTGGAGCTTTATTTGACGATAACCCCCCAGGTAGTGCCTAGAGATCTCCTGGGATTATAAATGATCTTCAGTTGACAGAGATCAGTTCCGCTAGAGAGGACTGCTGCTTTGGAGAATGGGATTTATGTAGCGTTGCCAGCCTCCAGGTGGGACCTGGGGATCCCCTGGAATTACAGCTCATCTCCACACGACAGAGATCCCTTCCCCTGGATAAAGGGGATGCTTTGGAGGGCGGACTCCGTGGCACTGTACCCCGCTGAGGTCCCTGTCCTCCCCAGGATCCATCTCCAATTCTCCAAGAGTCTCCCAACCTAGATCTGACAACTCTATTCCTCTATTCCAGGAGGGACCTGGCCACCATAACTCTAGGGCGTGATCTGAGATTCCTGCCTTCTCCCAACCCTGCCCTCTCCAGGCTCCCCCCCCCCCCAACACCCTTTCCAAACCTGGAACTGACAACCTTAATGGGGAAACTATTCTCCGTAGTTGGGGGCTGGCAATACTAATCTTCAGTATGGACGCTTGGTAAGATCCATGTCCAAGACCTTGTAGAGTCAATCCTAGACAGGGGGAGACAGCTCTGAGCTAGGGGGAACTCAGGTCTTGCTCTGGATAAGGCCGTCTCAAAGGCATTGCAATAAAGACGTGAAGCTTAAGGGAAATTAGATCAGCAGGGCGTGAAAACAGCGGTGCATGAATACATTCATTAACTGGAATATGTCTGGGGTGATTTGTGGAGTAGAGCCCGGAATGAGCAGAAGACTCTTTCATTAGCGTTTGTTTGTTTGTTCGTTTCATTGATTTTCATCTGCCTTTCTCCCTGAGACTTGGAAGCAGTTTACACAGATTAAACCCAAGGCAGTTGGAGCGAGATAATAGGAACAACCAACAATGTAATAGAACAGGGTTACAGAGTTAGAGAGCAGCACACCAGAAATAATACGTTACCTACCGTAAAACAGGGGTCCCCAGCCTTTCTAAGCCTGTGGTTGCCCTTGGAATTCTGACAAAGGGTGGCAGCTGCAACCACAAAATGCTTGGCACAGGAGGTGGAGCCGGCCACAAAATGGCTGCCACAGGAGGCAGAGCCAGCCACAAAATGGCTGCCACAAGAGCTGCTGCCAACCGCAAACTGTCAGGGAGTGAAGTCATGCATAACTCTAATAGTAACTCTTCAACATTTCATGCAGAAGCTCTGTTTCAGAGGACGCCTTTTAAAATGAGTGTACTGTTTAAAAACCGTTCTCTTTCATACACACAGCTCACCTTCAGTCACAAAGCGCAGATACTTGTGCTGTGGTGGCTGCTGCGCCAGAAGCAACCTTTTAGAAGCCAATCAGGTCTCCCATGACCAATCAGAAGCCCTGCTGGCCCCACCCAGTTTCTTAAATACACTTTGAAGGTCCCAGGAAAGGGGTCAGTGAGCTCCATGGTACCTATGGGCACCATGTTGGGGACTAGGGTTGCCAAGTTGATCTTCGCCGGGAGTGGGGGGCTCCTGGCCAGTGTCTGGTGCATGCGCCACACGCATGTCACCCGGAAGTGACGGGAGGACGCCGGGCACGCTGGGGGGCGGGGCCACGGCCATACAAGGGAAAACCATAGAGTTTTCCCTTGTATGGCCGTGGCCCCGCCCCCAGCATGCCCAGCGTTTTCCCGTCACTTCCGGGTGACACGCACGTCAGGGAGGAGTTCCCCCTGGGGCCCGATTCAGCGGCTCCGGGGAACGGCCCTCTGGGGCGGGGATTTCCCCGCCCCCCCGGGGGGACTTGGGATCCCTATTGGGGACCCTTGACGTAAAACTTACAGGAACGCCACAAAACTGGATTGCAAAATGAAAGTGCAACAATACGTGATGAGCAAAGCAATTACAGCCACTTACAACTTCACAGGCTAGCCCAGGCTAGCTTGATCTCATAAGATCTCAGGAGCGAAGCAGGTCAGTCTTGGTTAGAACTGGGAGACCACCAAGGGGGCCCAGGTAGGGTTGCCGGGTCCTTACCTCGTGCCAGCGGGGGGAGGAGCTTTCTGAGAGTGGGGGTGGGTGGAGTGACATCATCATGCGTGACGTCCCCCAGTCGATGACGTCGCATGGAAGTGATGTCATCACACGGGGGATGCCGTACAGCGATGCTCTGCCGTTTGGGCAAACTCTTTGGTAACATTGGGCTGAAGCCACGGAGTCTTGCCCCAAAACCAGAATGTTGCCGCGCAATGTCCCCCACACGATGACATCACTTCCGGGTGACGGCATTATGTCAGGGACTTTCCATGGGGTGCTGGCTGTTGGGGGCAGGGCTTCCCCCCACTGACCAGCTGGCCACGGGTAGGTAGGAGCCTGCAGCATCAAGGGATCCCCTGCTCCCACCTGGGGAATGGCAACCCTAACTCCAGATTTGCTACACAGAGGCAGGCAACAGTAAACCACCTCTGAGCATCTCTTACTGTTTAACCTCTACAGGGTCACCATCACTCAGCTGCCATTTGAGAGCACTTTACCCACACGCATGCACAACTGAGGAGCTGCAGTGGCTCAAGTGGTTAAGACGCTGAACTGCAGGCTGTGGAAGGTCAGTCGTTCAGCAGTTCGAGACCTGGGTGTGCTGCATGACGGAGTGAGCTCCCGTCTCTAGTTCCAGCTCCTGCCAACCTAGCAGTTCGAAAGGAAGAAATTGCAAGTAGATAAATAGGGACCACTTCAGTGGGAAGGTAACAGCGTTCCGTGCGCCTTGGTGTTTAGTCATGCCGGCCACATGACCACAGAAATGTCTTCAGACAGCACTGGCTCTTCGGCTTGGGTCGGACCTAGAGTCGGACTCGACTGGCTTTCGAGCAAGGGAACCTTTACCTTTATACACAACTGTGACACCATTCCCGTCATAAAGAGTCCACCCAAACTCTTCCGTCTTATGCATTCTGTAGAAAGGAGAAGTGTTGGGAGTGTTCCTGACCTCAACATGCAGGCCACTGCACAAGTTGGAAGGCCACCCCCCAGCAGTTCTTCAAAACAATCTGAATCGTCACCATACTAGAATTTTCTTAGGATCTGAAGGAATTTGTTTATTGTATTGTGTTGTAGTGCTTTTGACCATAATATACAGAAAGCATTTTCTTTGCAAGTCTTGTTGACTGCTTGATCTGTGGGTCAGACTCTCACGACTGTTTTCTTTACATTTGTTCTCTGGTCAGGTCGTGATTGTCCACATTTCTCTTGTAACTCCTCAGAATTGCCAGCCTCCAGGTGGACCTGGAGATCTTCTGGAATTACAGTGGCTCCCCAGACTACAGAAATCTGTTCCCTTGCAGAAAATGGTGGCTTTGGAGGGTGGACTCCACGGTGCTCTGCCCCTCTGAGCGCCCTTCCCAAGGCTCCACCCCCAAATCTCCAGGAATTTCTCAAGCCAGGATTGGCAACCTTACTTGGCAGGACTTCTAGGCCCATTGTGGGGAATGGGCTGCTAAACTAGATGGTCCCTCTGTGATGTGGCCCAGCAAAGGGCACCTCCTCTGCTCTTGGGGTGTTGGCCCCTGTCTTGTAGTGTCAAGACTGTGCTCCCAACTGGAACATCCTGGGCTCACTTAGATCTCGCTCTCTTCCTTTTTGCAGCACTGCTTAACTGATACATTAAATGGTTTTCACTGTGCAGGATTTCTGAAGAAATACCTGCCCCGCCAAACTTGCTTGCTCCATGCTTCAGTCTGTCAAGTAGGTAGTGATTTAAAAATTAAGTCTTTGCCAGTGATTTTATATTTTAAAGTTCTTTTCTGAATATGAATCTGCAGTGTTGCCACGGGCAGATCAACGACTAAGATGCTATTCAACAATAAAATTTTACCCTTTCGTCTGAAGGTTAGCTGATTTTTAGACAGAAATGCATCACAGTTCTGATTTCCTGAAACACCTTGTTTGTAGAGTTTTGCCTAAACTGTTACCCAAAGAGGCAACTTCCTAATCAGTTGGTGGAATTAGCTTGAAGGAGACAGAACGAGAGGGGGGTAACTGGGATTCTCCACCTATGTATACCAGGATTTCTCCCTTAAGAGGACTCTCAAATAAACCAGGCATATGTTCAACCAGAAAGATTTTTTATTAAGAGAAAAAGAAAGAATAAAACAAAATACACACAATAAAAACACACACAAGAGCTAACTAAGAGAAACACCAGGAAACAATTTCAGCGAAGGGCGGTAATTATTTTTCTTGAAGTGGTCCACAGAAGCCGCAAAACGACCAGCGTTTCAAGAAAGAGGAGAGCCCAGCAAAGTGAGAGTATATGTGGAGAACCCACGCACACATACACTGCTGGAGCAGCAGAGTGGTCCAGATATAGGCTATGCTCGATAGCCGAAAATACATCCCCCTCTATATTCGGGTGAAAGAATAGCTGATAAATAACGATAAGGTATTTTCCAATTATTTTTTCAGCTCAGATAGAACTGAATACACACCCCTAGTGGCCACCATTTGTTTGATTAATTCCGGGGAAAACATAGTGAAGGAAATAAATATATCAGAATCAGAGATCGATAGGCAGATGTAACCTTCTTAACTGTGGAATGCTGAGCTTAATTAACTGAGATCCTTCTACCATGGTCCTGTTGTCTCAAGTATGGAGGAGACCTTACAGCATCATTTTCTTTGAGGTGGGGCAATTGGCTGTGTAGTGTATCTCCTCTGTCCCCAGACCAGAGAAATATATTCTTTATCATTTTGACAATGGCGTGTATTCGTTTTTTTTCTATTCACTATCTTGACAGCAGTGGTGAAGTTATAAAGCTTGTAAAGTTCTGCAATTCCCCTTTCCTGGATCTGATTTGCACATTGAACTAATGACAGAATATGCAGTGATCATTTCTGAATTGTCAAAACATGGAGTTAACCGGAAGCTGTGTCTCGTTTGCACTTTGGACACAGTGCAGATTTTGATTAATTCTACTTATATTTTTTCCTTGAACATTTCCCTTGTGAGGGTTTTCTGTATGCCACTTTGATACTGGCTGGGAATAATATTTTTTGTGCTGAATGTCTTATAGGGAATACTGGAAAGGGTTAATACATTATAATAACACTCTGAGTATACGTCATCACTTTTGACTTTTGCCTTCATTGTCATAGCGCTGTATTTCACAGTGGGTTGCTTTTGCTGTTGTGTTGTCTACGCTGTGATTCCTCTGGTAGTATCATCTCCAAAAGCTGCCATTTGCCTGGTTTGCCAGAGGCAGGCAGCTCATTTATCTTCCCTGACACCGGAGGCAGAGATCAGAGGCTCCAAGTTCAGTGGCTTCCTTGGGCAAAAAGCAGGCTGGGCTTATTCCCACACAGAGAGAGAGACACCACGGCCTGGTCTGCGCACACAGCATGAGATGGAAATGAGTGGGGTGGAGACAGCCGCTAAAGGGGGGGTATCGTTTTGATATCATCGCTTGGGAAACGCTATATGCTTCCTCTGCAGAGGCCTATTTGAGGCAGCTCGCAGAATAAGACCAGAGAACACCGTCAAAACATATAACCATCGGACTTAAACAACCATTAAAAAGCCCAGCCAATTAACAGCCAGAGCACCTCAGAGCAGGAAACATTTCGCAACCCAAACAATGCCCTTAACAGTCCTCAGGCTAGGAGCGGCCGTGAGTAAAAACAATTTTAAAAGACCAAATGGTTAGTTAAAAGCCCGAGTAAAAAAGCAATGTTTTAGCCAGGCACCTACGAGAGAGTGGGACAGGCACCAGACGACTCTCAAGGGGGAGGGCATGCCACAGAGGAGGTGCCACCACTGAAAAAAGCCCCGTCTCGGCTTGCTGCCTGCCTCACCTGTACAGGCTTGGGCACTGAGAGCAGGGAGAGGTGGTAGCTCAGTGGCAGAGCATCTGCCTGACATGCAGAAGGTCCCAGGTTCAACCCCCAGAATCTCCAGTTGCAAGGACGAGGTAGTCGGTTGTTATGCATTGGGAATTTGGAACTGGAACATTCCAGGACTGTTCTACCCAGAGGTCATTTCGGGGGGGAACGCGGGGGATCGCAGT
>NW_015171516.1:31040-31840 GCF_001447785.1 Gekko japonicus
GCAATTGCATGCTATTTAAACAGGGCTGTGGCCCTGGAGTCTTGTCTTGTTCTTTTGCTGAAATCACTAATAAAGCAGAGCTGATCACTAGACTTGGGGTGTGCTCATCCATGGAACTCACTACTTAACATAGGTTATGCGAATGACCTCTGGCGGAGACCTTGGAGAGCCGCTGCCAGTCCGAACAGACAGTACTGACTGTGACGGACCAAGAGTCTAATTCAGTATAAGGCAACTACATGTGTCCATGGCTTTGCGAAGAGGATCTTAACTGGTGGGCTTCTCTTAATTGAAAACTCTCTGCAAGCAGAGGACCAGTTCAGTACACATTAAAAACGAGCTTGTTGCTGTTTCCCTGCTGAGGGTTTGTTTTGTTTGTTTTTTAAATCAGGGGAGCATGCAGACCTGGAAAGTACTGGTATTCTAAAAACTGTACTGTACTGTACAGTACGGAGCTGCGGTGGCTCAAGTGGCTAAGACGCTGAACTGCAGGCTGTGGAAGGTCGGTAGTTCAGCAGTTCGAGACCTGGGTTGCCGCATGACAGAGTGAGTTCCCGTCTCTAGTTCCCGCTCCTGCCAACCTAGCAATTTGAAAGCAAGAAATTGCAAGTAGATAAATAGGTACCACTTCGGTGGGAAGGTAACAGCGTTCCGTGCGCCTTGGTGTTTAGTCATGCCGGCCACATGACCACGGAAACATCTTCGGACAGCGCTGGCTCTTCGGGTTTGAAACGGAGAGGAGCACCGCAACCCTAGAGTCGGACTCGACTGGCTTTCGAGCAAGGGAACCTTTACCTTTT
>NW_015171516.1:32234-41173 GCF_001447785.1 Gekko japonicus
TACCACACCGCACCGCACCACACCACACCATACCATACCGCACCGCACCACACCACACCACACCACACCATACCATACCATACCACACTGCATCGCACCACACCACACCACACCACACCACACCACACCACACCACACCACACCACACCATACCATACCATACCATACCATACCATACCATACCATACCATACCATACCATACCATACCATGACGGTGGTGGAAAGTACTGTCAAGTCGCAGATAACTAATGGCAACCCCTGGTGGGGTTTTCAAGGCAAGAGACGTTCAGAGGGGGTTTACCACTGCCTGCCTCTGAGCAGCAACTCAGGGCCAGTGTTCCCTCTAAGCTGAGTTAGTCTGAGCTGGCTCACATTTTTTTAGTCCCCGGCTCACAGATTTTTGTGTTAGCTCAGGAAGGAGGGCTCCAGAGCAAGCTAATGTATGGAGCAGCCAAATCGCTCGCTCACCACTTTAATGCCAGCAGCTCACAAAGTAGAATTCTTGCTACAAAGACGCCACAGCTTAGAGGGAGCATTGCTCAGGACATTTTATTTATCCCACCCTTCCCGTGAGTGGGCTCGGGGGGGTGTGATACAACAATAAATCACAATCAATAAGTGTTGAAAAGTAGATACTAAACAATAAAAACAGCTAAAATAGTTAAAAGATGGGCATAGCAGCAATTTAATATTCAGCATTCCTAAAGAAATCAACCTTGACTGTTCCCTGGAAGGCCAGATAATGAAACTGAGGCTCAAATACTTTGGCCACCCAATGAGAAGGGAGCACTCACTGAAGAAGAAGACCCTGATGCTGGGAAAGATTGAAGGTCAAAGAAGACGGGGACGGCAAAGGATGAGATGGTTAGACAGTGTCATAGATGCAACGAACATGAAGTTGAGCAAACTTCAGAGGACGGCGGAAGACAGGAGGGCCTGGTGAGATCTTGCCCATGGGGTCACGAAGAGTCGGACTCGACTGTGTGACTGAACAACAAATTCCTAAAACTGGGAAGAATTGGGCTGTGGCTGAGCTACAAAGATCTTATCAGTAGGAGCCTATCAATAGAAGAAACTGCAGCAATTGTGGCAGGGAGGCCAATTAATGGACGCCCATCGCCTCACCCAAAGGTCGGGCGGAACAGCTCTGTTTTGCAGGCCCTGGGAAACTGTACTAGGTCTCGCAGGACCCTGATCTCGATTGAGAGCATGTTCCACCAGGCCAGGGCATACAAAGCCCTGGCCCTGGTTGAGGCTAAGTGAATGTCCCTCGGGCCAGGGACAACCAGCGGATGGCTCTCCGGGGCGTATATGGGGAGAGGTGGTCCCTTAGAGATGTTAGTCCCAGGCTGCATAGGGCTTTAAAGGTCATAACCAGCACCTTGAAGCGAATCCATTACTCAACTTGTAGCCAGTGCAATTGGTGGAGCACTGGCTGAATAAACGCCCGCACAGACATCGCAGTCAGTAGGTGCGACGCTGCATTTTGCACCAACTGGAGTTGCTGGATCAGCCTCAAGGGAAAGCCCACGTAGAGCAAGTTACAGTAATCAAGCGTGGAAGTGAACATTGCATGGGTCACTGTAGCCAAGTCTTCCCATCCAAGTACTAACCAGGGTCGTCCCCGAGAGGGTCGGGGGTCCGGGGGTCTGCACTTTACCATTTGTGGGGTCAACCCTGGTTAGGTTTTGAGATGTGACGAGATGCAGCTAGCCTGGGACGCCCAGGGCAGCGTGTCCTGGTTCTACTCCCTTGCAAAAAGCACCTTCTTCTCCCAAGGGTATTGTTCTCCTACTGGGACTCAGTCTCTTGTCTCGGCAGGCCATGATCATTCTTTCTTCTAAGCAGAGGTATCTAGACCTTCTTTGTACCTTGTCTCCTTGATGCCCAGTGAGGCAAAGGGCTGGTTTTCTCAGACTCCTCTGTGATGTGCTGGGGTTTTTTACCACACAGGAAGAAGAAGATGATAAAGATGATATTGGATTTATACCCTGCCCTTCACTCAGAGTCTCAGAGCGGCTTACAAACTCCTTTCCCTTCCCCTCCCCACAACAGACACCCTGTGAGGTAGGTGGGGCTGAGAGAGCTCTCTTGAGGACTGCTCATGAGAGAACAGTGTTGGAAAATGGACTAATTTATGGTTTTATATCTGCTACACACGCAACACATGGACTGTGTACACATCTGTATACCATGAGCCAAAGAAAGCTGTTTGCATCACCTACTGTGTGAGAGAGACTTCACATAGGGAACGCTTGCCTGCATTTTATGTTAATGTAGCTTGCACACATTCAGCTCGGAGGATCATGGGAAGAAGGAGCACAGGTTAGCCTGTCAGGCTCCCCCTTTGTCCGCGGTGTAGCGCTCCCGGTGGCCGTAGTGCTGGGGAAGACGAGACGGGTTTTGACGAGACGGGCGATCCAGGAGGCGGGAGGAGTCTCCAAAAGGGGGACGAGCAGGGCCTCAGACCGGCAGGGGACGGGGTTAAGTTCACCCCAGAAGTCCCTCTGCCCACACGCTGCGACCTTTCGTTACTCTCTCTCTCTCTCTCTCTCCTTTGTGCTCTGTCTCTCTCGTCCTTCTCCTGTCTCAGCGTGTCCTTCCTCCCCGGCCCCCTCTTGATGTCCACCTTTTATTCCCCTGCCTCCCGTCCCGGGACCGCCCCTCTCCCCTCGTGACCTTGGCCCCGCCCCTTTACATAAGCAGGGACACTGACGGAGCGTTCCCTGCTCGGGCTGCCCTGCTGTTCCGGCCTCTCGGGGAGGGCTCTTGACCCTCGCTCCGTCCCGCCCCTCTCTTGCTTGCCCAGATGCCGCGACGAGCCCCGGTCCCGCCGTCTGGCTCGGCCTGGGCGGGGTGTTGTGGATGCTCCTTCACCTCTTCCTTCCTCCGTCGGGCACCGTGGCTGCTCCGCCCCGTCATGCCGTTCCTCCGCCGGTAAGCCGGGTCGTGGAGTCGTCCCCGAGAGGGTCGGGGGTCCGGGGGTCTGCACTTTACCATTTGTGGGGTCCGCAACCCTCGGAGCGGGACACAGCCATTGTGAGCAGAGAACAACAACCAAGAGGAAGAATTCCCCCATTACTGAAAAGACGAGATGTCACGCAGGACACGGACCTGATCTGCATCTGTATTGCAAGTTTCCTGTTTATGCCTGGGAAAGCCAAGATTCATCTGTACTTCAAAGAGGATGCAGGAAGCTGACATTTCACACCTGGCCAGATGGCATTCCATGAGACAGAGTGTAGTATTTCAAATATTGACCCAACCCATAGAATACCTGCCCCTTTCTACATGCACCAATGAGGAAAAGCTATGGGATGGACTTGTAAATAGGTGGGATTACAGTTTGGCAAGGTGCCACCCACCTGGAGACTCAACTATAAAAGTAAAGACCCAAACCCTAGGTCTTTGCTAGCCACCTCCCTTCTCCACGACCTCAATCTGCTTTTCTACCCCTCAGGTCAGGCTTTCTACCCAACAATCCCTTTGCCTACTTTAAGATCTCCTGGACTGCAGCCAAAGAGATCCATGCTTGCTTAGCTGGTTCTAGCAGGTGTGATTTAGCTTAAACCCCTAGGTATTACGTTCTACCCCATTCCCATTGCAACAGACAAGACTTCTGGAAACAGGCAAGTATAAACCGAAATAGCTACCTACCTACCTCCAAGTAAATGAGGAACTATTTTATTTCTATTTCTGTAACTCTAAAGGAAACTTGAACGTATGCAAAGAGAGACTGATGTTTTTGTGTGTATGTGACTTTCATATTGCTTAGTAAAGAAGTTATTTGTTTTGGAAAAACACCCGTGTGGTCTACATCACTGGGACTCTGGGTTCGGAAACAACCCTGGTATAGCTGGCCAGAACTCACGTTAAAAATTTAGTTAGCCTCTGCTGTAAATAAAACAGGTGGCGTAACAGGTGGAGAGAACTTGTGACGACCCAAGGTCACACCAGCAGCTGCATGTGGAGGAGTGGGGAATCAAACCCGGTTCTCCCAGATTAGAGTCCACGCTCCTAACCACTACACCAAATGACCCCCAGACTACCGATATCAGTTCCCCCTTGAGGGAAGCGCCGCTTCAGAAGGGGGACTCCAATGGCATCGTGTTCCCTGCAAACTCCCTCCCCTCTCCAAACTGTGCCATCCCCTGACACCACCCCCAAATCTCCAGGAATCCTCCATTCCAGAGCTGGCAACCCTACCAACATGGGATTTCTCTCTCCTGTGATGGAGCCGCAGACAGTTAATATCTTCACAAACGAATTCCAGGAAAAACGGGTCATGTCGGTACCTGGGATTGGCTAAAACCACCCTATCCTTTGTTGTGAGTCAACAGCTTCATGCTTTGATTTAAATAAAATAATAAAACTGGGTTCATCAGCAGTTGTTAGACTGTCCATGGCAAACCTCATCTGAACACATTTGTTTTAACCCCACCCCTCCAATCAAGCACACGCCGGACTGGATTTGAAAGCGACCTTCTCCCCTTTCCCATTATCTTCTATTATCCGTAATCAAAAACAAGACTTGCATCAATCACATTGCGTGGGTTTTTGCTTGCTTCCTTTTGATTAAATTAAAACGAGACACCCCACCACCAATCCTTTTTTTAAAAGAGATGGGTTTTATTTTCATGCATGAATATTCGTAAGTCACGTCCGGTCCTCGCTTGGTCTGACACAAAACAAGCTCTGGCTCCGTTACAAAAGCTTAAACATCAGAAGGATTAATACTGACCCCTGCATGGGAAGCTGAAAGGCAAACTGTGCCTAAAAGTATATTTTAACAATCCCATTTGAACAGGCAGTGACAGCCCGCATTGTCTCGGTGGGTCACATTGCGCTGATGCCCAGCATGGAAGAGTGTTGCAGGGAGCTGCAGATATAATGCTCTCCAAAGAAAGCGCAACTTTATAGTCCAGATATTTGTTCACCCAGCATGGATTGTCAGGAACCACAGAAATAATGTGGCAGGAGTAGCATAGACTGTATATGTGTTCCTGGCGAGGAAGGAGGAGGAGAAGAAGAGGAGGAGGAGGAAGAGGAGGAGCAAAATAAGGAGGAGGAGAAAGAGGAAAATAAGGAGAAGAAGAGGAGGAGGAGGAGGAGGAGAAGAAGGAGGAGAAGAGGAGGAGGAGGAGGAGGAGGAGGAGGAGGAGGAGGAAAATAAGAAGGAGAAGAAGAGGAGAAGGAGGAAAAGGAGGAAAAGGAGGAAGAGGAGAAGAGGAGAAGAGGAGGAGGAGGAGATTGGATTTATACCCCGCCCTTCACTCCGAGTCTTAGAGCGGCTTACAATCTCCTTTCCCTTCCTCTCCCCAGAACAGACACCCTGTGAGGTAGGTGGGGCTGAGAGAGCTCTCTTGAGGACTGCTCTTGAGAGAAGAGCTCCAAGAGCACTTGTGACTGACCCAAAGCAGGAGACCATCAGAACAGACCTGCAGGATCAGACCAGTGGTCTTCCTAGGTCAGCATTCTGTTTCCAGTGGTGGCCATATGCAGGTGGTTTTGGAAAGCCCACTAGCAGGGCACGTGGGCGAGGGTTCTGTACAGAGCTATGAGGGAGTTACGTTGGGATGGATGGCTTTTCTGCGCATCGTGTGTGTGTTAAATGCCATCAAGCCCCTTCTGACTTACGGCAGTCCTGTGAATGAATGTCCACCCAAACATCCTCTTGTTAACAACCTTGCTCAGACCTTGCAAACTGAGGGCCTTTGTGGCTTCCTTGATGGAGTCCCTTCCGTCTCCTGTCGCGTCTCCCTCTTTTGCTGCTGCCTTCCGCTTTTCTTAGCATTATTGTCTTTTCCAGTGATTCTCATCTTCTTGTAATATGACCAAAGTACAATAGCCTCAGTTTTGTCATTTTAGCTTCTTGGGAACAAGAACAACAACAACATATTGGATTTATACCCCGCCCTTCACTACCCAAAGGAATCTCAGAGTGGCTTACAATCTCCTTTCCCTCCCCCTCCCCACAACAGACACCCTGTGAAGTTGGTGGGGCTGAGAGAGTTCTGAGAGAACTGCTCATGAGAGAACAGCTCTGAGAGAACTGGTGACTGACCAAAGGTCATGCCAGAAACTGCATGTGGAGGAGTGGGGAATCAAACCCGGTTCTCCCAGAGAGTTCAAGCTTGATTTGATCTGGAGTCCACTGATTTGCCTTTCTGGCAGACCACAGTATCCGTAAAACTCTCTTCCATCACCACATTTCAAATGAATCAACTTCCTTCCTGTCCGCTTTCTTCATTGTCCAACTTTCTCACCAGTACATAGTAATTGGGAGTGCTATGGCATGAATTATCTCAATCTCGGTTGCCAGAAACATATCCTTACACTGGATGACCTTTTCTATCTCCTCTTCTGTCTCCATCCCAGTCTCAATCTCCTTCTGATTTCTTGTTTGCAGTTTCCGTTTGGGTTGCTGACGGAGGCGAGGAATAGAAAAATGTTGTGGTTATTCTTTTGTTGACCTGTGTGATTTCATTATTTATGATCTACCCATTGGTGGTGGAAAGAGCTGTCAAGTCACAGCTGACTTATGGCGACTAGGGATGGGCATGAACCACATTTTTGTGAATGAGTTCATGGTTGGTGGCTGAGCCATGAATCAAACGATGAACCCGTATGAACTGGGAGGTTGGTTCACAAACTGAACCAGTTCATATGGGTTCATGACCCCTGCTTTCCTCTTCCCGGCGCTTTTCGTGGGGAGCAGAAAACAGTGGTTTAAATGGTACTCAGCCATTTAAACCAAACAGCTGAGTGGCAGAGTGCCACTCAGCTATTTGGTTTCAATGGCTCAGAGCTGAACTCAAGAAAGCCCAGCTTGCTCCACACAGCTCAACTGTTCAAAGAGGCTTTCTTGGGCAGCAAGCCCCAGTTTAAGCCCCTGCTTTTTGCTCCTCACAAACCCATGAACCTCCATGAACTGCCTTAAAAGTTCATGGAGGTTCATGGTCCAGCTGCAGTTCATGAACCATGAACAGGACAAAATTAGTCAAGAACAAAGATTTATGAGCCAGTATGTGCCCATGCCTAATGGTGACCCTGTAGTGTTTTCATGGCAAGAAATGTTCAGTGATAGTTTGCCAGTGCCTGCCTCTGCATAGCAACCCTTGACTTCCTTGGTGGTCTCCCATCCAAGTACTAACCAGGGCCAACCTTGCTTAGCTTCTGAGACCTTGGTCATCCAGTACAGGGCAACTTCACTATTAGGGTTCACGTTATTAATGACTGTTTAATGGTAACAAGTAAAATACATATTTTTCTTCCTTTTTGTATGTGTATGTGTGTGTGCGTGTGTGTGCACCTGGAAGTCATGGCGACCTCTGGTGACTGACCCCTACTGGGGGCCTGGAGGATATTCAGAGAGGTGTCTGAATAAAGCCTGCCCCCACCTCCCACCTCTGGTATTCCAAGGAGGTCTCCCATCCAAGTACTCGCCAGAGTCGACCCTCCTTAGCTTCCGAGATCTGATGAGATTGGGCTTGCCTGGGCTATCCAAGTCAGGGCTTTTGTAAAATATGTATTTTTCAAAGACTCTTTAATCTTAAAAAATATGTCGGCACAAGGTTATTTCTAAAAGATTGCACATCTTCTCCCACCCTCGTGTGTGTGTGTGCTATTCCAGTGGCTTTGAGATATTAAAAAGAACTTGTTTCCAATATCCACTACAGGAAAACTAACCCTCATGGGATACAGGCTGTTTCAAGGGTACTTTGAGACGCTCTATTATTCTTTGCACGCCGGAATTTCAGTATGCAATTCGCCGCATTTCCATATCAAGTAACGGTGCCGTTTACTTTCTGCCTCCCCCAAGGATCTTACAGACGGAGTTTTATTTTCCTCCAGTTTTCATATTGTCATTAGTAATAACGGCAAAAAAATTCTGCTGCCGGTGCGGATCTGCCAGTGATGCTGTCAAACTTAAGTCAGAGGGAAGGTTTCGGGCTTTCTTCTGCAGCTTCATTGGCCCTGAAGCATTCAGAACAACAAAAAACCTCCTTGTGCTATTAAGGCAATGGAACCCTGCTCAGCGAGCCGGCAAACAGAGACGATTCTTAGGGAGACATTTTCACAGATGGTCAGTGGCAGCAAATAAGGAAAAGAGGGAAGGGGTAGGAGGTACTTTCCCCTGACCAGGACGGCCCAGTCTAGCTCAATCTCATCACATCTCAGATGCAAAGCAGGGTCAGCCCCCTGGTTAGTATTTATTGATTGATTGATTGATTTAGATTTGCTAGGCCGCCCTTCTCTGCATCAGACTAAGATGCAGTAAGTGATTTAAATTAAGACCGACACTAAAATTACCGAAAAGCAACCAACAAATAAGACGATAAACATTTTGAGATGGCGGAAGGAAAAACTTTCAGCTCCCCGGCCTCCTGGGGGGCCGGGGTACGAGGGATGGGGGGGATATATGAGAGTGCCAGGTGTCATATGGACCCGTCCCTGTCCTCAACCGAGTGCCTGGCAAAGAAAGGAGAGAGAGAATCATAGAATCACAGAGTTGGAAGGGGCCATGCAGACCATCTAGTCAAGGGGTGTTCAACATGCGGCCCGGGGGTCAGATCAGGCCCCCAGAGGGCTTCTCTCAGGGCCGCAGTAGAACTGGCTGTCTTCTGCTTCTTTTTCCAGTTCTTCTGCTGCTGCGTCATCATGAGTTCGCAGCTTACGAAGACACACTTGAACATCATACTCAGGATTTCAACAGCACAGACATTTTGATGCAAGAGGTGTCAGTTATCAGACACGGTTAAATAAACAAAATATAGCAAGAGTGCTAATGTTTTAAGCATGTTTTTATTTTAAGTTAAAAAAAAACCCTTTGTGTTTGTGTCCTTTATAAAGTTTGTATCTCTGCTAACTGGCATTACCTTCTCTAACACACACAGCCCGGCCCAACAAGGTCTCATTTATGTCAGATCTGGCCCTC
>NW_015171516.1:42095-45763 GCF_001447785.1 Gekko japonicus
CCCCACAACAGACACCCTGTGAGGGAGGTGGGGCTGAGAGAGCTCTCTTGAGCTTAGCTTCCAAGATCTGATGAGATCACACTAGCCTGGGCCATCCTGATCAGGGGGTAAATTAGCAGTGTATTGTAGGATGTATTCTGCAACTGAAACTTGGTCCTCCCCCATTAAGAACATAAGAGAAGCCAATGTTGCATCAGGCCAATGGCCCATCCAGTCCAACGCTCTGTCACACAGTGGCCAAAAACATGGCATCCGGCCCCATCACTCCTTGGCAAATAGAAGGGGAAGTCGTGGAAGTGGTGACAGACTTCACGTTCCTGGGATCCCAGATCACCGCAGACTGTGACTGCAGCCATGAAATTAAAAGACGCCTGCTCCTTGGGAGGAAAGCGATGGCGAACCTAAACAGCATGATAAAAAGTAGAGACATCACCCTGCCAACAAAAGTCCGCATGGTCAAAGCAATGGTATTCCCAGTAGTCATGTATGGCTGTGAGAGTTGGACTATAAGGAAGGCCGAGCGCCGAAGAATAGATTCTTTTGAACTATGGTGCTGGAGGAGACTCTTGAGAGTCCCTTGGACTGCAAGAAGAACAAATCAGTCAATCCTCAAAGAAATCAACCCTGACTGTTCCCTGGAAGGCCAGATAATGAAACTGAAGCTCAAATACTTTGGCCACCAAATGAGAAGGGAGCACTCACTGGAGAAGACCCTGATGCTGGGAAAGCTTGAAGGTCAAAGAAGACGGGGACGGCAAAGGATGAGATGGTTGGACAGTGTCATCGACGCAACGAACATGAAATTGAGCCAACTTCAGAGGACAGCGGAAGACAGGAGGGCCTGGCGGGAGCTGGTCCATGGGGTCGCGAAGAGTCGGACTCGACTGTGCAACTGAACAACAACAACAAATTATGATACTGGCTGATTTGTTTTCAGTTCCCTTCCTAATAATCCCCAGCATAGCTCTTCAGATTAAAATCTGATCTATGAGGGATCCAATCAGCAGTTTAAAAAGAGCGTTTTTTTTTTAAATAGTTCCTCTTGGTCTGTGGGGAAAGTGAGTGGGAACATTCTCTTTTTTAAAATTCTTCAGTCCTGTCCCTTTTAAATCCCATGAAACTCAACAGCAGATCACCTGTCCCTTTAAATTCTGAAAAACTCAACAGCAGATTGCCTGTCCCTTTAAATCCTGTGAAACTCAACAGCAGATCGCCTGTCCCTTTAAATTCTGTGAAACTCAACAGCAGATCGTGGGAGCCCAACCCCTCGATCGCAGAGGAGACAAATTCTAATGGAAAGGGACCTGGAGAAATCTACTTTTCCCTGGCATAGCTTAGTGAGGATAGCTGCTGCCTTGCCTTCCCAGGAGCCAGCGCGCACCTGGAAGCGAAGGCCAAAGAGGAGATGCCCTGCCCACGGAGATCATGCCACCAGCTCCTAAACAGACTGTTAAAGTAGGGTTGCCAGAACCCCAGTGGAGGTGGGGGGGTCCCCCGCAGCCAGGCCCCCACCTCCCTGCCGCCAATCACCTGTCCAGCTGTGGTGGGGACTTACCCCCCCAAAGAGGGAGATCCATCTGCCATGCAGCGCCATTTCTACATCACTGCCCACGTGAAATGGAAGTGACATCGACACATCTGGATTCCAGAGCAATGCTCTGGTATTTGGGCAAAACCTCTATGGTAGAAGCCAAATTTACCATAGAGTTTTTGCCCAAATACCAGAGTGTCACCCCGATGTTCCAGACGTGATATTCCGGGTCACGTGGGCAGCGATGTAGACACATTGCTGTATGTTGATTGGGCCTCCCTGCTGCTCCCAGTAAGTCCCGCCCATCCCCTGCTGGTTGTCAGGAGGGACTGGGCAAACCTACATTAAAGGCTTGTTTCAGGTTTTTGGGGGGTTTTTTGGGAAGTTGCAGACTGTCCCAAGCAATGCTCCCTTTAAGCTGTAGCGTCTTGTGGGCAAAACTTCCACTTTGTGAGTGACTGACGTTAAAGTTGTGAGCGAGCGACTTGGCTCCTGCACGAACTAGTTTGCTCTGGAGCCAGTCTTCCTGAGCTGAGACAAAAACGTGAGAGCTGCAGGCTAAAAAAACCTGTGAGCTAGCACACACTAACTCAGCTTAGAGGGAACACTGGTCCCAAGCGCATTTGCGGAAAGGAAGGATACGAATGCAGTCACAAACTGGCAGAGGTGGAGCTCCAGCCTCTGATTACGCGATTTCAGACCGTTCGAAGAGTTTGGTGGCCATTGTCCTTGGCATTTCACAGATCAAACAATTTCAACAGATAAATGTCAGAAAGTGAACATAAGACGGCAGAACTGCAGGGGCCCAGTGGAGTTCCATTCGGGGTGGCTTACGGGCAAATTGCTTGGGGAAAGTACAGCTTGTCATCTACGTGGAAACCTTGCCCAGCTTGGTACTTTCAGCTGAGTGAGAGAGAAGTGACCAGCAGGATCTAGGGAGCAATCAGTGTTTTCTGAAGCTCCCTGTTCTGTTCCTGTCAAAACCCTCAGGATGTCAAATTCAATCACTAAATAGGAGGAGGAGGAGAAGAAGATGATGATGATGATGAAGAGTTGGATTTATACCTTGCCCTTCACTCGGAGTCCCAGAGCCTGACCCAAGGTCAATAGGCATCAGGAGACATAATTTTCACATCAGGAGACAACTGGAACAGCCCTTAATACTACAAATGACATGTAAAACAGTTGCCTAAAATTTTTTTGATTATTCATATTTCTTTGGTTGTATAGATTTCTTCTTAATAAGATTTTATTAGGATGTAATGAAGGCCTGTTATATGGAAGGCCTTTCTTTGTAGGTCAGGGTATTATTCCAGCTAATGTTAGCAAACAAGACAATAGCATTCTTTTGGTACAGAAGAAGGTATAAGGTTCGTGGTTTTTAATTGTTTAGGTTACAACTTCGCAGTTTCTGGGTCAAAAAGGATTTTTAGCTCCATATCAGAGGAAAACACCTTTGTTTGGGTATGAAGAATCCTTGGTCGATATTATTCAGGTTAGGTCAAGTAAACACTTGACGCTGTTGTATAGGCACACCTTTCCTTACATTTAACCGATAAGGGACTTTTTATTCAAATGATGTTTAATTTTCTTGCAACCAGTTATGCTTTTTGAATATTATTTTGATGATGATGGTATGATGATGTCATTTCAAGTATAAAACTTCATGTATTTCCTGGTTGTGCTCAGAAAGCAGTCAATTTATGAGGGGCTATCTGGCCGAACTGTTTTCCGTGTCTGATTGCAATTAAACACAAGATTTTCCTCCTCATTTTGACTGGGAATCTATTTGTACAATAGAGCAGCTTACAATCTCCTTTCCCTTCCTCTCCCCACAACAGACTTTGTGAGGTAGGTGGGGCTGAGAGAGCTCTGAGAGAACTGCTCTCGAGAGAACAGCTCTGAAAGAACTTGTGACTGACCCAAGGTCAATAGGCATCAGGAGAATTTTCACATCAGGAGACAACCGGAACAGCCCTTAATACTAAAAATGACATGTAAAACAGTTGCCTAAAATGTAGTTGAACATGGAGAACAAAGTAGGAAGTCGTGCGATCCCAATGTTAGTGAACTGCTTGAACCCAAAACTGACAGTCCTTTCAGCAGAGTACTCTCAGCTTCATTGTCAGGAACAAAG
>NW_015171516.1:45974-51422 GCF_001447785.1 Gekko japonicus
TTCTTTCTTTCTTTCTTTCTTTCTTTCTTTCTTTCTTTCTTTCTTTCTTTCTTTCTTTCTTTCTTTCTTTCTTTCTTTCTTTCCTGCTTCTTGTATACTGATGGTTCATTGTACATTAACTATGCTCCTTCCATGAGGTGGGGAAATTTTGTTTCACCTTGTAGGAAGGCAATGGCAAACCACCTCTGTTAGCTTCTTGCCTTGAAAAGCATATGAGGTTGTCATGAGTCAGCTGTGACTTGATGGCGCTTTACACACACAGAATAAAGGTAAAGGTTTCCCATGCTCAAAAGCCAGTCGAATCTGACTCCATTTCCAAGTCAAAGGTCGCCCTCAAATCCATAAAGGCCGCGTAGAGACAACCTCTTGGGCGCAAGGAATACTTGCCAGCGAGATGGAGAAGTGTCAGACAATGGTCTGTAGTTGCAACACCCTGTCGGAAGCCACACTGTTCAGGGAAAAGGAACCTCGAAGAGAGATTTGCAAGAAGCTGATACAGTAGAGGCATAACATCCAAATTGCAAGATGTCATAGTCCCACTGTACACTGCATTGGTCAGGCCACACCTGTAGTATTGTGTGAACTTCTGGAGGCCTCACTTCAAAACGGATGTGGACAGAATGGAGTGGGTACAGAGGAGAGTGACAAGGATGATCGGGGGCCTGGAGACCAAGCCCCATGAGGAAAGGCTGAGGGACTTGGGAATGTTTAGTCTGGAGAAGAGGAGGTTGAGGGGGGACAGGATTGCTCTCTTGAAGTATTTGAAGGGTTGTCACTTAGAGGAGGGCAGGGAGCTGTTCTTGTTGGCAGCAGAGGATAATAGGACTCGCAATAATGGGTTTAAATTAAGGGTGGGGAGGTACTGACTGGATATTAGGAAAAACTTTTTTTGTGCAACAGTGGAATCAGCTGCCTAAGGAGGTGGTGAGCTCCCCCCGCATGGCAGTCTTCAAGCAGCAGCTGGACAAACACTAGTGTCAGGGATGCTCTAGGCTAATCCTGCATTGAGCAGGAGGTTAGACTAGATGTCTTGTATGGCCCCTTCCAACTCTGTGATTCTAGGATTCTATGAATACTCCTTGGGGACAATAAGTTGATAATGTGCTTGAAAATTAAGACCTTTTGAAAGGTTAGATTAGAGTCCAGTAGCACCTTAGAAACCAACAAGATCTTTGGGGTCTAAGCTTTCGAGAGACAAAGCTTCCTTCACCAGGTCTGACAAAAGGAGCTTTGACTCTCAAAAGCTTATACCCTGAAAATCTTGTTGCTCTATAAGGTCCTACTGGAATTTAGTTCTTCCACTGAAGATCAACATGGTTAGCTTCTGAAAATCCTTTCGAAGGGACATTCTCAGTGTTAGGGATGGGCACAAACCGGCTCCCAAGAGTTGCTATGATAAAATCATTGCTGAAAACACCAGGTGCCACAATGGAATTTCTAGGTGCCATGGTGACCTGGCACCTGGGATTTGTCAATCCCGGCTGCAGCATATCAGAATCAATACAGGGCATTCTCTCTCCTGTTCTTTCCTAATGGTGGTGCTCAGTCACAGCAACCAATTTTCAGTATTGAAGCCAGACGGAAATAGGTCTAGATAGCCCAGTTCCTCTGGGAGTGTCCGCGGTGGTCCTGCCTCCGTGCACTTCAACATCTGGCCCAAGAAGAGAGATTTGCAAGAAGCTGATACAGTAGAGGCATAACATCCAAATTGCAAGATGTCATAGTCCCACTGTACACTGCATTGGTCAGGCCACACCTGTAGTATTGTGTGAACTTCTGGAGGCCTCACTTCAAAACGGATGTGGACAGAATGGAGTGGGTACAGAGGAGAGTGACAAGGATGATCGGGGGCCTGGAGACCAAGCCCCGTGAGGAAAGGCTGAGGGACTTGGGAATGTTTAGTCTGGAGAAGAGGAGGTTGAGGGGGGACAGGATGGCTCTCTTGAAGTATTTGAAGGGTTGTCACTTAGAGGAGGGCAGGGAGCTGTTCTTGTTGGCAGCAGAGGATAATAGGACTCGCAATAATGGGTTTAAATTAAGGGTGGGAAGGTACTGACTGGATATTAGGAAAAACTTTTTTTTGTGCAACAGTGGAATCAGCTGCCTAAGGAGGTGGTGAGCTCCCCCCGCACGGCAGTCTTCAAGCAGCAGCTGGACAAACACTTGTCAGGGATGCTCTAGGCTAATCCGGCATTGAGCAGGAGGTTAGACTAGATGTCTTGTATGGCCCCTTCCAACTCTGTGATTCTAGGATTCTATGAATACTCCTTGGGGACAATAAGTTGATAATGTGCTTGAAAATTAAGACCTTTTGAAAGGTTAGATTCGAGTCCAGTAGCACCTTAGAAACCAACAAGATCTTTGGGGTCTAAGCTTTCGAGAGACAAAGCTTCCTTCACCAGGTCTGACAAAAGGAGCTTTGACTCTCAAAAGCTTATACCCTGAAAATCTTGTTGCTCTATAAGGTCCTACTGGAATTTAGTTCTTCCACTGAAGATCAACATGGTTAGCTTCTGAAAATCCTTTCGAAGGGACATTCTCAGTGTTAGGGATGGGCACAAACCGGCTCACAAACTAAAGTTAATGATCAATTTTGTTGGGTTCATGGTTCGCGAACTGAAGTTCGTGGCAGGTCAACCAGCCTGAAATTTCCATGAACTTTCAAGAGGTTAAACGGGTAAATTTCCAGACAGACTGTCTCTGCACAATCAAAATGTTGACCAAACTCCAAAGACAGGGAAAGGTTCCCTGTGCATTTCATGTGTGTAGCTTGCAGGGGTTCCATTCTATACACCTTTGAACCTGCACCTGACATTTCCACCAAAAGCATTTTCCTGGGGGCATCTTATTTGAGGGACCATAAATTGGACCTCCTAAGTCCAATCTGCACATAACTTGGAGGGCATGTAGAGGAACATCAGGCACAGGTCCCCTGTGATTTTAATGTATCTAGCTTGCACACAGTCTGTTCTATATGCTCCTGAACCCACACATGTCATTTCCCCAGAAAGCATTTTCCTGGGGGCACCTTCTTTGGGGGGCTTTAACTTGGACACTGTAAATTCAATCCTCACCAAACTTGGGTGGCTGGTAGAGGAGATACAGCCAGAGACCCCTTGTGAGTTTGGTATCTCTCATACACTGGGGGCCTGTTCTACCACATCACAAACCTCATGAACTGAACTGGTTCCTTTGGCGCCTAAAAGCACGCCACAAACCATGAACCAAAATGAACCCCATTTTCCCAGTCTGTGCCCATCCCTACTTAGTGTAAAGTGTAATAAAGAATATGGCAATTTATGAATTACCTTCAAAAAAATCTTACTAAAGAATATTCAAGGATTGCTGGGGAAATGTAATTTAATTCAAATCTCTTAAAGGATGGGAGAATGTGTCCAACTACATTGCGGAAATAAAGTATATTTGAGAATGAGGTGTGGGAAAAGATTATACAATTACAGTACAAAAGAGGAAATATACATTTTTATTAGATGATGGCCATCATATTTTGGAAAGAGCAAATGACATATTAATACTGATTTGGGGGTGGAAAGGACTTTCAGGCAACTTTGAGTAAAGACATAGATCTCCATTAGTGGGGTTAAGGTGACGGCTGTAATCCTTTTTATTATTATTAGTATCTGAACACACCATGTTTCCTTTTGCTGAAAACTTTATTAAAAAATCATGTTCTAAAAAAGAGAGCAAAGAGTTCTGTTCTGCCTGAAATCCAACGAAGTCCAAATTCAGTAGTGCTTTTGGTCTTGTTTCTGGCACAGGGAGGGGTAACTCGTAGATAAAGAACGTATCTGCTAAGGGCCCATAGTTCAGCAGTAGAAAGCACCTCCTTTGTATGTCGAAGGTTCTCCGACTGAGCCAGCTTCATCTGCATTCCAGAAATTCTCGAGTACCAGGCTGTGGAACAGATTCCGTCGGAGACTTTTAACAGCTGCAGCCACAGTCACAGAAGAAGAGGCAGTGCTAGATAAGCGAGTGGGCTGAGTCAGTGTAAGGCAGCATCATGAGAAGTGGACTGGATCGGTCGATGGAGATTCCTCACATTCGAATGTGAACGTTGCTGCCTGGTCAAGAGATCACCACACCTGCCATGACCTGGATAGCCCAAGCAAACCTGATTTCATCAGATCTTGAAAGCTAAGCAGGGCTGACCCTGGCAAGTACTTCTCCGACTGAGCCAGCTTCATCTGCATTCAGAGACGTTTAACAGCTGAAGCCACAGTCACAGAAGAAGAGGCTGTGCTAGATAAGCGAGTGGGCTGAGTCAGTGTAAGGCAGCATCATCATCAGTGGACTGGATCGGTCGATGGAGATTCCTCACATTCGAATGTGAACGTTGCTGCCTGGTCAAGAGATCACCACACCTGCCATGACCTGGATAGCCCAAGCAAACCTGATTTCATCAGATCTTGAAAGCTAAGCAGGGCTGACCCTGGCAAGTACTTGGATGGGAGACCCAAGGAATACCAGGGCTGGGACTCAGGGGGAGGCAATAGCAAGCCACGTCTCTGAACATCCAAGCCCCACTAGGGGTTGCCAGAAGTGAACCATGACTTCCAGGCATGCATGCACACAGACACACAGATATATACACAAATAGGCTTGCCATTCCCCGGGGGGGGGGTGTTGCCCACTTTTAGGGCTCCTGATCTGCCAGCACTGATCCAGCTGGTGGGGGGAACCCTGCCCCCAAAGTGCTGTGATCACACCAACATGCCCAGTGCAATGACGTCACCTGGAGGTGACGTCATTGCACCCGGCATGTTGCCAGGGGGACACTCTAGCACTCAGCTAAAAAACTCTATGGTACCATAGAGTTTCTGGCTGAATGCTAGAGTGCCCCCCTGGCTATGTGCCTAGTGTGATGACATCACTTCTGGGTGATGTCACTGCAGTGTGCGCACTATGCATGCATGCCAGAAGATCCCAGACAGGAAGCCTCGTCCCCCTGCCGGCAACCCTACACACAAAAGAGATCACCACACCCATCGTATCTGAGGCCCAGGGCTTGTTAAAGCACTTCCTCTGCTTCTACCCTGCTGCCTTCCTCCTCTTCCTCCAGGGGTCCCATGTGAGCATCGTGGAGCCTAAGGGTCTCCTTGAGAGAAATGCCATCCACCCGCTTCTCTTCGCCTTCCTCGGCCGGATCGTGAACCCAGCGGTGCGTGCCGTCCTGTTCGGAGCTGCTGCTGACGTATCCGGGCAAATTCATGTGGGTGTCCTGTTGCTGGGCAAAACTCTTGCAGGCCCTGTTGGATATCAAGACCATGCGGGAACTGGCCACCATGTGAGACTGGCTGCTGGTGCTGTGGGTCATGTTGGTGAGGACGGAGCCGTAGCGGTAGCTCCCACAGGGAGCTGTCCTCTTCCAGTCGATGGGCGGGTTCCACCGGGCCCATATCTTCTTGATCTCAGTCTGCACCTAGGGAA
>NW_015171516.1:51435-66436 GCF_001447785.1 Gekko japonicus
AGAGAAACAAAGGAAGCAGCCAGGCCAAAAGGCTAGGAAGGGGGCTTAGGGCAGGAATCACAGGGAGTTCCTTTGCAAGGCGTCTTGAATACTGACTCGCAAAAGACGGGCTCCCTTGCCTATCAAACATGGAGTTGTGCCCACTCTGAAACCATCATCTTTCTGTGCAAGTGAAGAACAAAAGAACATAAGAGAAGCCATGTTGGATCAGGCCAATGGCCCGTCCAGTCCAACACTCTGTGTCACACAGTGCCCCAAACCCAGGAGCCATCAGGAGGTCCACCTGTGGGGCCAGAACTCCAGAAGCCCTCCCACTGTGGCCCCCCAAGAACCAAGAATACAGAGCATCCCTGCCCCATCCATCCATCCATCCATCCATCCATCCATCCATCCATCCATCCATCCATCCATCCATCCATCCATCCATCCATCCATCCATCCATCCATCCATCCATCCATCCATCCATCCATCCATCCATCCATCCATCCATCCATCCATCCATCCATCCATCCATCCATCCATCCATCCATCCATCCATCCATCCATCCATCCATCCATCCATCCATCCATCCACCGACTTACCTACCCACCCACCATCTGTCTGTCCTTCTTCTTCTTCTTCTTTGTCTTCTTCGTCTTCTTCGTCTTCGTCTTCTTCGTTTTCGTCTTCGTCTTCTTCTTCTTTGTCATCTTCGTCGTCTTCTTCGTCTTAGTCTTCGTCGTCTTCTTCGTCGTCTTCTCCTCCTCCTTCTTCTGCCTTTCTTCCCCACGGGGACCCAAAGTGCCTTACATCTACTCCTCTCCTCCCTTTTATCCTCACAAACAACCCTGTGAGGCAAGTTAGGCTCTGCGAGCGTGACTGGCCCAAGGTCACCCAGCGAGCTTCCATGGCACGAGCGGGGATTTGAACCTGGGTCTCCCAGGTCCTGGTCTGACAATCTTAACCAATCTTAAAAGGAAAAAAAAATGTTTCTATCGCGTAGGTTTGCAAAGATATAAGAAAAGCAAAGGATATAAGAAAAGCCAATGAGGGCAACCAAGACGATTAAGGGGTTGGGGCACCTTCCCTAGAGGAAAGGCTGGACAGCCTGGGACTTTCCAGTTTAGAAAAGAGACGACTGAAGGGGGGGGGACAATGAGAGGGGTTTATAAAATGATGCAGGGGGTGGAGAAAGTGGACAGGGAGCACTTTCTCTCTCGTAACCGGGGCAGCCAATGGAGTTGCCGGGCAACAGGTTTGGGTCAGACAAAGGAAGTACTTCTTTATTCAGTGAATAAATACGCTGGACTCCACTGCTGGTGGACATAGTGAGCTCCGTGAGCACAGAAGGCTTTACATTCTTGGTCCATCGGTGGTTACCAGCCAGGGCAAGTTAAGGGAACCTCCATTTCAGAGGCAGTAAACTTCTGAACACCAGAGGCAGCAGCCGGGGAGGCCCTTCACGGCCAATTCACCCTCCAGGGCAACTAGATGATGCAGGGGGTGGAGAAAGTGGACAGGGAGCACTTTCTCTCTCGTAACCGGGGCAGACAACGGAGTTGCCGGGCAACAGGTTTGGGTCAGACAAAGGAAGTACTTCTTTATTCAGTGAATAAATACGCTGGACTCCACTGCTGGTGGACATAGTGAGCTCCGTGAGCACAGAAGGCTTTACATTCTTGGTCCATCGTTGGTTACTAGCCTGGGCAAGTTAAGGGAACCTCCATTTCAGAAGCAGTAAACTTCTGAACACCAGAGGCAGCAGCCGGGGAGGCCCTTCACGGCCAATTCACCCTCCAGGGCAACTAGTTGGCCACAGTGTAAAACAATATGCTGGACTAGATGGACCGCTGGTCTGATCCAGCAGGCCTCTTCTTATGTTCTCATGCTCTTATTCCGGGTGGCCCAGAGGGGAAGAACTTCAGGCTCCTTCACGGCATCCGGCCCATCTCCATGGAGAGCAGTAACGGAATAAATTATGCACACTAGCAAAAGCCCCAAATAAGAGATAAATCTGCCAATCTGCTCAGAGGGCACGACGCTGATCTTTTCCCCGTTCAAAAGGTCATTTACTCACTTATTTATGCCACAGGCAGCTCTGAAATACACCAATATATACAATCTCTCTCTCTCTCTGATAGTGCATTTCAGTCCCTTTGCAGTGCAGGAATACAACAGATTTCATGTTAATTCCCGAAAAACATTTTTCTTCCAATCCACCAGACATCTCAGTTTTAACCAAATTTACACAGGAGTAACTCCCAGATCTTTTACTTTGATTTGCGTTCCGTGCACCTTGGTGTTTAGTCATGCCGGCCACATGACCACGGAAACGTCTTCGGACAGCGCTAGCTCTTCGGCTTTGAAACGGAGATGAGCACCACAACCCTAGAGTCGGATTTGACTGGCTTTCAAGCAAGGGAACCTTTACCTTTACTTTACCTTTACACAAGCCTATCTCTGTAGTCCTACGTCTTGGTTTCATGCACAGGGGACTAAAAGGCCATAGACGGGTGCTGAATTTGGAGGCCTCGGCCTGACCACAGCTGTGCTGTAACCTGCAACTGAACTTTATGCAAACTCCTTTCTATCAGCATCTGTTGGCGATGAAAACTAACAGTTGCCTTTCAGCAGTTTTGGATCAAATACTTCAAGGGTCCCAAACTTTTCGAGCCTGTGTGCACTGCTGGAATTCTGACACACAGGGTGACAGGCGCAACCACAAAATGGCTGCCAGAGGAGGCGGGGCCAGCCACAAATGACTGCCCCCCTGGAGGCAAAGGTACACCCATAAAGCAAGCCCGAGCACAGGTTATTCAGAATATACACTGATTATTCAGAATATACAGTGGCTTATTCAAAATATAGCCTGGGGAAGAGGGGTGGGAGAGAATAAAACAAACACGGCGGTGGCACCTGCCACTGAAACCATGTTATTTTAATCTGCAAAGCCAATCAGATCGTCAGGGGCCAATTGGGAGCACTGCTGGACAAGAGCCCCACCTGGCCCCGCCAGTGTTCCCTCTAAGCTGAGTTAGTGTGAGCTAGCTCACAGTTTTTTAGCCCCTGGCTCACACATTTTTGTCTTAGCTCAGGAATGATGACTCCAGAGCAAACTAATTTATGCAGTAGCCAAATTGCTCCCTCACAAGTTTAATGCCAGTAGCTCACAAAGTAGGATTTTTGCTCACAAAACTCCATAGCTTAGAGGGAACATTGGGCCCCGCCCACTTTCTAAAAACTCTTAGTGGGCACCATGAACGGGCACCACGTCGGAGACCCCCTGGGATACTCAAGGTGTTTTGTGATAATATTCTTGAAGCTGCGAGGCCTTACATTACTGTGACGCTGGTTTTCCTTTTGGCAACTGGGGTCACTGGATCTGAAGAAGCAGATCCAAGTCTACGCAGCAGTGTGCCTTCCTCTGTTTGACTTCTTTAGCTAAAGAACTCAACCAGCTGATAAACGTGAGGAAAGGCAAAAGCCCGTCTGTCTTCCCAATGCGCATGTGGAGTAGGCTGCGGTCATCCCCATTTTACAGATCGAGGACTGGACAGAAACGTACGGGATGTTCTCGGCCAAGTATAACTCGCTGTCCGAGCTTGGTTGCTTACCTCTCCATTGCAGTAGCAGTAGATGACGGAAACAAAGAAACCCTGCAGAAGAATTAAAAAGAAAAAGAAAAAAGGAATGGGTGGTTTGTCAATATCTCATCATCTCGAAGCATGAACCTCATACCGTGTCTTAGTATCCCTGAAGCAAAAGGGCAGCCATCCTTTAACCAGTCGACACAGAATAGGAGATGAGGAACTAGGCCAGCACTGCATGTTGGCGTTTCCCATCCTGTGGGTCCTAAGTCCCAAAAGTGGGTCACAAAGCCTATGAAAGTAGGCCCCGGGCTGTCAGATCTCGGAAGCTAAGCAGGGTCGACTCTGGCAAGTACTTGGGTGGGAGACCTCCTTGGAATACCAGCAGTCGGGAGGCGGGGGCAGGCTTCATTCAGGATATTCTCTGAATATCCTCCAGGCCTCTGATAGGGGTCAGTCGCCAGAGGTCGCCATGGCTTCCAGGTGCACAGGCACACTCACATGCAAGCACACACACACACATGCATGTATTTAAAAATACAAAAAAGAGAGAAAGAAAGTGGGTCTCAGTTTTCATTGTTTGGGCTTCCCCTTATCCACAAATGGCTCCAAACCCCTACAGAAGCTGCAGAGCAGGTTGAAAAATACCCGGAGGTTTGAGGGAGGAGCCTGGGAGAGGGCGGGGTTTAGGGAGGGGTCTCAGTAGAGTATAATGCCACTGAGCCCGCCTTCCGAAGCAGCCATTTTCTTCGGGAGAAGTGGAACCAATGTTTTAAACAAATAAGTGATGTATGTCGTCTGGAGATCAGTTGAGATTTGCAGCCCCCACAGGGTTGCCAGGTCTGGGTTGGAAAATACCTGGAGACTTTGGGGGTGGATTCGGGAGAGGGCGGGGCTTGGGGAGGGGAGGGGCCTCGGCAGGGTACAATGTCATAGAGTCCACCCTTCAAAGCAGCCATTTTCTCCAGGGGAGCCGATCTCTGTCCGCTGGAGATCAGTTGTGAAAGCGGGAGATCTCCAGGCCTCACCTGGAGGCTGGCAACCTTAAGCCCCCACCTGGAGGTTGGCATCCCGACTTCACTAGAGGGGACTGAAGACCCACGTGATTGGATCATTGACACATTCTCCTAATCATGAGGAAGCCCCCTCCCCAGACAAGTCGCTCCCATGTGGCTAAGAGAATATACAGCGGACACAACACCCTCTGATAGGACAGAGCTGGGGAGGCCATGGGGCTAGAGCCTGGTGTTTTGGACCCCCCAAGCAAAATGCAATCCCCCCTCCTCTCCCTCTTGAACAGCGCAATAGGCATTCACAGAAAACAAGCCACAGTTTCCTGGTAGGTCCTTTCCTTTCACTTCTAATTTCTTTACCATCAAATATAGAATATGAATTCATTGCTCCTTGGTGGAACACATTTCTGTAAAAGCTTTCGTTGGGTACCGAGATTCAAAAATAGCAGAGTTGGATTAAAGCAGCCAGACACAGGTATATTTGTCTAGAAAAAAATTAACTTTACTAAAGGCTCTGTTCACACGAGGGGTTTTGGGCCGGGAGAGGGACGGATCGGGGCCGCAGCAAATGGGCGCGATCCCACAGCAACATCTGGGAATCGTGCTGCGCCTGTCCCCCATCTGTCCCTTCTGCCGAAAAAGCGCACCAAAAAAGAACCACCTAACCGGGTGGGTTCAATCGAAAGGGCTGCGGCAAGTGCGGCTGTGGAATCGGCGGCGCGTCCTTGCGCCAGTGCATCCCCGCCCCCCGGTCGAACTGCGCATGCTCGAGCATGCGCAGTTTGGCTTCCTCCCCGGCATCTGATCGTGCCGGGGAGCAACGGCGCGTGGCTCACGGGATCCCGCAGCGTCTCTATTTTGGTGCGGCTCTAATTAGCCGCACTTTGACCGGTGTTTTCCCTGCCGTGTGGCCGGGACCTAAAGATTAGGTACTTGGAGAACAAAAGTAAAATGAATCATCCTTACTAGCTCTAGGTTACATGCTGCTTCTCTAAGGGCTTAACTTGTGACTCAGAGGAAACTTCTAGGAGTAGAACAAAGGGCAATAAATGGAGACCCTATGCTCTCCCCCTTGGCTAATCCCCAGACTATTGAGTATCCAATTGGAGAATCCCAACCAGTGTTCCCTGTAAGCTGAGTTAGTGTGAGCTAGCTCACCGTTCTTTAGCCTCTGGCTCACACATTTTTGCCTTAGCTCAGGAAGGATGGCTCCGGAGCAAACTAGTGGCCAAATCGCTCCCTCCCAACTTTAATGCCAGTAGCTCACAAATGTAGAATTCTTGCTCACAAGACTCCTCAGCTTAGAGGGAGCATGGGGCCCGACACTAACTAATTATGCATCCTATCACCTGGCTCTAGCAGGAAAAACGTGTTGACAATTCTATTGGATCACTAACTAGAAATTAGCATGTGTAACAAACAGGAAATGCTTTCATGACAAACAGGAAGAGAACTCGCAAATATCCCAACAGGTTTCAGTTGCTCATCTTCCCTATAAGCAAAAAAACAGTTTTGTGCCACACAAAACTACAGCTTGGATTCAAAGTGAAAAAGAGCAGTTTCTGTCAGTGTTCTCTCAGCTCCACCTACCTTACAGGGTGTCTGTAGGGTTGCCAAGTTGCGGCGGGGGATCGTATGTCTTCACAGAATCCATGCCGCGGGGATGGCAAGACGTGTCGCACCCGCTGTCACCAGGATTCGACGCAACGTGTCGCTCTGGCAACGGGGCTCCAAACAGCCCCGTTGCCAGAGCGATGCGTAGCATCATGTCCTGGCGACGGCGGTGCAACGCATCTCGCTGTCCCCGCGCCATGGATTCTGCGAAGACATCCGGATCCCACGTAGCGATTTGGTGAGATTTGGGATCTCTAGGTGTCTGTTGTGGGGAGGGGAAGGGAAAGGAGTTTGTAAGCCACTCTGAGACTCCTTTGGGTAGTGAAGGGCGGGGTATAAATCCAATTTCTTCTTCTTCTTCTTCTTCTTCTTCTTCTTCTTCTTCTTCTTCTCCTTCTCCTTCTCCTTCTCCTTCTTCTTCTTCTTCTTCTTCTTCTTCTTCTTCTTCTTCTGTTCTTGAAAAAGAGCAGTTTCTGTCAAGAGCTCTCTCAGCCCCACCTACCTCACAGGGTGTCTGTTGTGGGGAGGGAAAGGGAAAGGAGTTTGTAAGCCACTCTGAGACTCATTCGGGTAGTGAAGGGCGGGGTATAAATCCAATCTCTTCTTCTAACAAATGCAATGAAATAAATAAATAAATAAATAGCCATGAAGCGGATGCTGCCATAAAGCTCCGGCTTTATAAACAAAATGACCGAGGAGAAAGGAAGAGGCCTGGAACGGCTTGAAGGATTCAGAGGGCAACGTTGGAGTCCAGCGGGGTACCTTTAAGACCAACAAAGTTTTATTCGAGGTGATGATCTTTCGTGCGCACGCTCACTTCCTTAGGTAACACTGAAGTGGAAGTTAACCGTCCATACATATAGGCAGAGGATGAACAACAAATTAGCATACGACATAGTGAAGATGTTTGAAATGTTTTAAATGGACTGGGATTGTGCTGTATGCTAATCTGCTGTTCACCCTCTGCCTATATGTATGGACTGTTAACTTCTGTGTCAATGTATCTGAGGAAGTGTGTGTGCGCGTGCATGTGTATGCGCACAAGGAAGCTCATACCTTGAATAAAACTTTGTCGGTCTTGAAGGTGCCGCTGGATTCGAGCTTTACTCTACTGCTTCAGACCAACGTGGCTGCTCACCTGATTCAGAGGGCAGAAAGTGAGGGGAAAGAACAAAGAAGACACATGCTTGGAATAATTAAGGTTGCCTCGTCACCCATGGCCACTGGCGGGGGGGAGGGTGTAGGTTTGCCAGATGCAGGTTGGGAAACTCCTGGAAATTGGGTAGGGTTGCCAAGTCCATCTTCCACCCCCAGCGGGGGACTTTGGGGGCATTCCTGGAGGGGGCGGGGCATCCCCAACAAGATGATGTCACGTTGGGGATGTCTGCGCCCCCCACCTGCCTGTGCGCCAGATCTCCAGAAACTGCAGTTCCCTGCACTTAAAGGAGCCGGCGTTTCCCCTTTAAGAGCAGCCGCGTTTCCATTTTAAGAGCACGAAGCTGGCATTTCCCTGCAAGCCTGCGGAGATCAGGCTTGGGAGGAAACACGGGTTCCACACACTTAAAGGGAGAGAGATGGGTGGTTGTGGGTGTTGGGGTGGGGCTTCCCCCGCCGGCCATCTGACCGGTGGTGGGTAGAACCCCCCAAAATGGGGGACCCCTGGCAAACCGGGGGGGTTGGCAACCCTAAAATTGGTGGATGGAGCCTGGGGAAGACAGGGACCTCAGTGGGGTACAAGGCCACAGGGTCCACCCTCCAAAGCATCAATCTTCTCGCCCTGAACTGCATAGCCCAGGCAAGCCCGATCGCGTCAGACCTTGGAAGCTACCATAACCAAATATGTTAAGCTCCGAAAGTGGGCTGCATCTCAGAGGCTCCCGAATCATATACAAGTCCCACCAGTAAGAATTCACAAACATGACTCTGTTGAAAGCAGTACGACACTGCAGTCACTTACAACACCAGGACCAATGAACTCGCAATCTTTTTTTACAAAAGTCCAGTTGTCAACTGACCAAATAGGATGTTATTAAGCAGTCAAACTAACTGATAGCTGAGACATCCCATAAGGCCGTGGTCACACGGTCCTTTTGATCGGGTTTCGCCGCTGTTCCCTCCCGCATTGAAGCTTGCTGATCAAACAGGCGAATCCACCTCCCGCGCTGAAGCGGGCTCACTCCCGCAATGCTCCCGGGTTTTCCTGCCCCCGGGAAAATCAAGGATTTTCCTGGCACTTGCGCTTTGAACGTGTGATTTCACCCATCTGGACAGCCATCTTTCGCAATCATTGCAATTAGGGCCGTCTGACTGCTCTGTGCGTTGTTGTTGTTGTGTTTTTTAAAAACTCCTTCTGACTTTGAGCGCTTGAGTAAACAAGTGCTCCTCCTGCTTGGAGAAAAGTCCTGCTTGCCGTCCCCCGGCATGGAGGCGGCGTTGAAAGTTTCTGGGGGAGGAAGCTGGGAGGGCGGGCTGTCAGGAGAGCGGGCTTTGGCATCCGCCCCAGGAGTCCCCGAAGCTGCGGCGTTAGGAGGGAGGGAGGGAGCCCACGGCACCGGGGAGGGAGCCCAGCTAGCCAGCAGCATTGGGTGGAAAGGAGAACTCTTTCAAAGGTGCCTTTTCCTTTCCTTTTCATCGGGCCGGTGGCTGGAAAGTTGCTGGGGGTGGGGGGAGGTGGGTAGGCGGGGAAGGGAAGCTTGCAGTTCAGGGAGGGATGTGTGAACATCCCAACTCGGGGGGAAAAATATTCCGGTTTTAATTGCATCGGGAATAAGGCGCAATTAATTGCCTTGCCGTGTAACCACAGCCTAAAACTGGGAACAATAATATTTAAAAAATCCACCAGTAACAGTGCGGAGTAATTACGTAAGCAGAGTCGACTCTGGCAAGTACTTGGATGCAGAGCTCTTTTTGTAGCAGGAACTCCTTTGCATATTAGGTGACACACCCCTAATGTAGCCAATCCTCCAAGAGCTTACAGTAGCCCTTGTAAGAAGAGCTCTGTAAGCTCTTGGAGGATTGGATACATTAGGGGGCGTGTCACCTAATATGCAAAGGAGCTCCTGCTACAAAAAGAGCCCTGCTTGAATGGGAGACCTCCTTGGCATACCAGTGGTCAGGAGGCGGGGGCAGGCTTTATTCAGCCACCTCTCTGAATATCCCCCAGAGGTTGCCATAACTTCCAGCTGCACACACACACACTTAAAAATGCAAAAAATACCAAAAAAAGCATCAATTTTCTCCAGGGGGACTGATCTCTGTGATATGGAGATGAGCTGTAATTTCAGGGGATCCCCAGGTCCGACCTGGAGGCTGGCATCCCTAGAAAGAATACTGATTTAGAGATGCCTGTTTTCCACTTGCTGGGTTTGCTTCTGTGGAAGGGCAGGGAGGCATCTGGGCTTCATAATCGAATGCAAAGGCTCGGCATTTTTTACGAGAGGAGCAGCATGAAGTGGACACGAAATAACCGGCTCCACAGCAATTTGAGTTCAGCCCGTCAAAATTTAATGCCGTTCTTAGCGTACCAAAATTCCACATCCGCTTCTCGCCAACCTTGACTGCATACAAATGCAACATTATGGGATGTCGGGGCTACTCCAGGAGGCAACTCCTCCTGGACAGGCAAACGTGGAGTTCGATGCAAACTGGCTTTGCAAGATTGCGGCAGAGGCCGGTCGCTGCACACCGTCGGGAGGTTATCGACTTCCTCCCCCACCCCTTGGGAGCAGCTTTACAGCTGCATTAATCTTAACAAAATAAGGCAACAGAGAGATGCTGTATACATGGAGAGATTAAAAAACTTCTAGACAGCAAATAGCCTGCCTGAAGTATGTGTAGGACTGGGTGGCGTGGTGATGCTGAATTAGCATTGGAATTGCCGGTAAGTCAAAAGAAAATAAGAAAATAAGAACAGCCCTGCTGGATCAGACCAGTGGTCCATCCAGGCCAGCATCCTGTCTCACACAGTGGCCACAAAAAGAAGAAAGAAACTGTGAGATAACTGCGCTAGATAATATTTCAGTAATAATCACAACATTGTACAAAAATGTGTGCAGAAAATTATATAAATTCTGCACACATTTTTGTACATTTTTGTGATTATTATTGAAATATTATCTAGCGCAGTTACCTCACAGTTTCTGCCTTCTTTTTGCGGTCTGTTCTGTGACTGTGACCATCATTTTTGAGTCACACAGGGGCCAACCAGTTCCTCTGGAGGGCCAACAACAGGGCAGAGAGGCCGAGGCCTTCCTAAGAACAAAAGAAGAGCCCTGCTGGATCAGACCAGTGGTCCATCTAGTCCAGCATCCTGTCTCACACAGTGGCCGATCAGTTCCTCTGGAGGGCCAGCAACAGGGCATAGAGGCCAAGGCCTTCCTAAGAACATAAGAAGAGCCCTGCTGGATCAGACCAGAGATCCATCTAGTCCAGCATCCTGTCTCACACAGGGGCCAACCAGTTCCTCTGGAGGGCCAACCGAAGGGCACAGAGGCCGAGGCCTTCCCCTGAGGTTGCCTCCTGGCTCTGGGATTCAGAGGATTAGTGTCTCTGAACGTGGAGGTTCCCCTCAGTCACCATGGCCAGTAGCCACTTATAGACCTATCCTCCATGAATCTGTCTAATCCCTTTTTTAAGCTGTCTATGACAGTGGCCATCACTACATGCTCTGGCAGCCAATCCCACGTTTTAGTCACTCTCTGTATAAAGAAGAATTTCCTTTTGTCTGTCCTGAATCTACTCTCCATCCACTTCATTGGAGGTCCTCAAGTCCTTGTATTTTGGGAGAGGGAGAAAAAGTTCTCTCGGTCAGCTCTCGGTCAGCTCTCGGTCAGCCCCATGTATGATTTTATAAACTTTTGTCCCCCAATCACCTCTTTCCTGAGACTCATCAGCCTTTATTGTCTTGTACAAAGCAAAACTGGACAGAAGCTACCCTCAAAGAAACCTCGTGGCAAATGAATGTGCTTTGTATGTGTGGTGTCTTCGGAAAAGACATATGTGAATCACCACATTCACTTTCAATGTTAAGCTCGAGACAAGGAAGGCTCCTCCGAGCTAACTTATCATTGGTCGGCCCGCAACAGCGACCAATCAGAACGGGACTAATTCCCTGCGAGGGAAGAACGCTCAATGGAGTTTATCTACACAACATCATTGGTTGTTATCTGCAAGTAGGCGTGGCTACGTTAGCCGGGAACGTTTAAAAGAAGCCTAGCTCCCAGTGTGAAACTGTTCTGGTTATGACTTATTGCGAGCGCTTGTTCGTACCTACAATAAAGCTGTTCACTTTGTCGAAATCACTCTCCGGATCTTTGTTAGTGGCGATCTAACAGTATGCGTTCTCTCTCAGCTAGGGTTGCTCCTTGCCAGTTTGCTTAACCTTCGCGAGTAGTGTTGCCAGCTCCGAGCTGACAAATACTTGGAGATTTGGGGGGGCGGGGTTTGGGGAGGGGAGGGACTTTAATATGGTATAATGCCACAGAGCCCACCTTCCAGAGAGGCCATTTTGCCTAATCTCTGTGTCTGGAGATCAGTTGAAATAGCCGGAGATCACCAGGCACCCCCTGGAGGCTGGCAACCCGAGTGGGTACCAGAGGTCCCCTTGGGTACCAGAGGTCCCCTTGCACACTGCAGATCCTTGGAATGAAAGATTTCTTGCTGCAGTCAATTGCCCACGAGTTGTCTGTTAGTCTTTTCATGGCCCAAAAGCTTTTTAAAGGCACCACAAGACTGTCAGCCTCGCTCAATGTGGAATTTTGGTATTCAGGAACCCAGGCTGGAGCCCCCCGCCGGCAGCCAGGTAAGACCTAGCAACCCGAGGCTCCCATCTAGACATGTGTTAATTCCAAATTATAATTTGTGGGTGGCTTTTTCTCACGAGTCACGATTTTTTATTCTTATTATGGCTAGGTATCTCAAAAGCCACATTTGCCCCGGTCCTCTCTGGACCTCGGAGAGGGCCTGCATAGTTCTGCCGGAGTCCAGGGCCGAATCTCCCCTATGGATCACCAAACCGTGAGACTCGGGAGGACGAGCGTCACGACCCGCTCACCTGGAAGGAGTTGAAGAAGAGTTCGCAGTGCATCCGAATCTCCCAGCCTAACCCTGAGAAGTTGTGAGGGAGACACACAAAGACGATGTAATGGACTCCGAAGACGAGGATCAGGACCAAGGTAGACTTTGCTAGTTTTCTAGAAAATCAGCAGCAGCGGCGTTAGCATTATTAGCATTAGCATTTTAAAACTGCTTTTATTCCAAGTAGATACTTCAGAGCAGGCAGGAGGGACCTGGGTGGCAGTCCTGCAGTCGGATTATTTATTAAATTTCTAAACCGCTTTCCCCCAGAGGGCTCTGGGCAGTGTACAACATAGCTAAAACACAATTCAAGTTCAAACATCGTAGTACATAAATGAATAAATTTAAAACCAGACAGCCAGTCGTAATTCCAATAAAACCAGTGGAAGCAACCTTCTGTCTGTTCTGCATGTGGTGACTTCCTCCGGGGGAGGTTTGGTCATGGGCCGGATGAGATGGGAAAACTGTTGCCGTCCTCAGCCATAGGCCTGGTGGAGCATCTCTGTTTTGGATGCCCTGTGGAGCTGTACAAGGTCCCACAGGGCACAGATGTCTCCAGGTCAGGGCTATTTTTGGGCAGGAACGCACAGGAACGGAGTTCCGGCTGGCTCCGAAGTTGGCCACGCCCAGCAGGAACTCATTAGCATAATAGGCCACACCCAACAGCAGAAACTCATTAGGATTGGCTACATTAGGGGTGTGTGGCCTAACATGCAAAGGAATTCCTGCTACAAAAAAGCCCTGGGTTTTGACAACAGACAAGGTAAACAGAATAAGAAGCAAAAGGTGGGTGCGGCTGGATAACCACATTACTGGTAACATGGGGGTGTGGCCTAATGTTCTAATGAGCTGTGCTGTCAGGGGTGTGGCCCAATATGCTAATGAGTTCCTGCTGGGCTTTTTCTACAAAAAGAGCCCTGCTCCAGGTAGAGGGTTGCACCAGACAGGAGCCAGGGCTGAAAAGGCTCTTGCTCTGGGCGAGGACAGCCAGGCATCTTTTGGGCCTGGGATCACCAGCAGGTTTTGGTCTTGGGAGGGCAAGGCTCTTCTGGGGACATACCAGGAGAAGAGGTCCTACAGGTACATTGGCCCCAGACGTTGAGGGCTTTAGAGGTTAGAACCTTTAGCACTTGGAGCTTCCTTATACTGGATCAGAACATTGATCCATCGAGGTAAATTTTTAATTTTTATCTATTTACCCTTTATAATCAGCCATTCTCACAGGGACTCGAGGTTGGTTAGGCAGAGGAAGTCAACAAATCAACAGGATGGGACATCTATCACAACATCAGAAGAGCCCAGCTGGATCAGACCAATGGTCCATCTAGTCCAGCATCTCATCTCACACAGTGGCCAACCAGTTCTTCTGGAGGGCCAACAAACAGGGCAGAGAGGCTGAGGTACGGTTGCCAGGTCTGGGTTGGAAAATATCTGGAGACTTTGGGGATGCAGCCAGGAGAGGGTGGGTTTTGGGGAGGGGAGGGGCCTCAGCCTGGTACAACGTCATCGAGTCCACCTTTCAAAGCAGCCATTTTCTCCAGGGGAGCTGATCTCTGTCAGCTGGAGATCAGTTTTAAAAGCAGAAGATCCTCAGGCCCCACCTGGAGGCTGGCAACCCTAGGCAGAGGCCTTCCTAAGAACAGAAGAGCCCTGCTGGATCAGACCAGTGGTCCATCTCGTCCAGCATCCTGTCTCACACAGGGGCCAACCAGTTCCTCTGGAGGGCCAACAACAGGGCATAGAGGCCGAGGCCTTTGTAAGAACACAAGAAGAGCCCTGCTGGATCAGACCAGTGGCCCATCTACTCCAGCCTCCTGTGTCACACAGTGGCCAACTAGTACCTCTGGATGGCCAACAACAGGGCATAGAAACCAAGGCCTTCTCCTGATGTTGCCTCTTGGCTCTGGGATTCAGAGGCTTAGTGCCTCTGAATGTGGAGGTTCCCCTCAGACACCAGGGCTAGTAGCCATTGATAGACTTATCCTCCATTAATCCATCTAATTCCCTCTGAAAGCTGTTTATTCCTGTGGCCATCGCAACATCCTCTGGCAGCAAATCCAGAGGGAGAAAAAGGCATTAAACAGTGCAATAGGATCTGTACCTTAGAAATCAGTTACGGCAGAACGGCTGGATTACAAATTTTGTAACAAGATGAATAAACCTGGCACTAACCAGAAACCTGAAACACAGCACTGAAGTGAAGTGTTACGTATTGACTGCTCAAGCTGGTAGAGGCTGTCCAAGTTCTCAGGTTAGAGGTCATTCACATCACCTCCTCCTGGACCCTTTTTAACTGGAGATGCCAGGGATAGAACCTGGGACCTCCTGCATTCCAAGCAGATGCCCTACCACTGAGCCACAGCCCCTCCCCAGTTGCTTAGTCTAACTGACTGCGATGAGATTCAAGTGGACCCACAGTGCACAATAGGGTTGCCTGCACTGGGTTGGGAAATACCTGGAGATTTTGTGGGTGGAGCCTGAGGAGGGTGGGGTTTCAGGAGGGGAGGGATGCCATGGATTCCACCTTCCAAATCTCCAGGGGAACTGTTTTCTGTTGCCCGGAGATCAGTTGCAATCCCAGGAGATCTCCAGCCACCACCTGGAGGTTGGTGACCGTCTGCCCAGGACTGGAGTCACACTCTATCACCTGGCATTTACACAATCTGCGAGAAGATGTTTTAGGCAAAGGGGATGTCAGGTGCGATGGGGGGGGGAGGCTAGGGTTGCCAAA
>NW_015171516.1:66520-95400 GCF_001447785.1 Gekko japonicus
CGGGGGGGAACCATATGGTTTTCCCCCCGACGAGCTTGGCCATGCCCCCAACGTCAGCAACATCGCACTTCCGGTGATGTCAGGGGGTCTGGCATATGCAAATAAGTTATTCTAATAAATTATGCTAATGAGCCCCTGCACCTCTTTTTCTACGAAATGACCCCTGATTCTACCCCACTGAAGTCCCTCCTCTCCAGGTATTTCCCCGCCCAGATCTGGCGACCCCAGGTGACTGCCGTCAAGACTGAAGAGGGAGGCGGGCCAGCAGGAGGCCACTAACTGCTCACATCAGACCCCTCCGAGTGTCGGCTCTTTTGCAGTCTTTGACTGGAGAGGCAATATTGACATTCTGCAGTCTTCTCGCCACTAAGCCTTCCCAACATATTCTCCGCAATGACATCGCGGCCACGAAGCACAAAAGCCCCGCTTCACTCCCTCCCACCAAACCCAGTGAAACAAGAGCTAATTGAATCCGAGCCGGGGCCTTTCTCTGCAGTTATTATAGGCTTCACGGGCGGCCTTCCTACCCGCGAGAGCCCATGAAGATGTTTCTTGAGCAGCGGCTATTCATGAGAACACATTCATATTGCATGAGAAGGGAGCACCGGCTGCATAAGCGGAACGCGCAAGGTTGGACGCGTACGCTTCCAGGGCATGTTTTAATGGCTCCATGGTAGGAGCCCAAGGACGGCTCAGAATTTTGGCAGCCGTGAGCAACAGCTCCTTCCTCTTAAGTTACAAGCCTGATTTCTAAACAGTTGGCATGATGAGATAAGTTAAAGGTAAAGGTTCCCTTGCTCGAAAGCCAGTCGAATCAGACTCTAGGGTTGCGGTGCTCATCTCCGTTTCAAAGCCGAAGAGCCAGCGCTGTCCGAAGATGTTTCCGTGGTCATGTGGCCGGCATGACTAAACACCAAGGCGCACAGAACGCTGTTAGCTTCCCACCGGAGTGGTACCTATTTATCTACTTGCAATTTCTTGCTTTCGAACCGCTAGGTTGGCAGCTGGAACTAGAGACAGGAGCTCACTCCGTCATGCGGCACCCGGGTCTCGAACTGCTGAACTACTGACCTTCCACAGCCTGCAGTTCAGCGTCTTAACCACTTGAGCCACCGCAGCTCCTCTGAGATAAGTTGCCCCACCTTATAACCCAGGTCACCAAGCCTGGACCTTTTGCGATTTCTGACTTTGGTCCTGTCGTCTGCTCTTTCCTTCACTTGTTTTGCCAAGCAGGACATGAGGTTGTCGGATAGGGATGCCAGATCTCCCCCCCCCCAGGTGGAGACAGGGGTCCCCCACTGACAGGCCCCATCTCCCCACTGCCAATCAGCTGGCTGGGGGGGGAGTCTTTCCCAGAAAAAGAGGGAGATCCATCCGCCGTGCAGCAATGTGTCTACGTCACTGCCAATGTTCCCTCTAAGCTGTGGGGCATTGTGAGTGAGAGTTCTACTTTGTGAGCCGGAGGAGCTGCTAGCGTTGGCACTGTGGGCGGGCCTACATTTAGCTATCTCATAGATTAGTTTTTTGGAGGATTATTACTATAATCTCATAAAAATCTCAGAATGAATTCTTCCTATTTGTGCTCAGTATTCAGGTTTGTCCTAATTTTCTAAGGAGACACACCTACAAATTGCATGCATCTGCCACTGGGATTTGGCTCATGAAAGTTTATTTATTTAGGATATTTTTATGTTAGCTGTTGTAGATTTCCCGGGTTGTATGGCTGTGGTCTTGACATTGTAGGACCTGACGTTTTGCCAGTAGCTGTGACTGGCATCCTCAGAGGTGTAACACAGAAAGATGGAGGACTCTCTGTGTCAAGGTGAGAAGGAAAATGGTAGGCAGATAATTTATATCTACTCAGGAAGGTGGGGTAGGGCGGAGTCATTATCTTGTAGGAGTTCCCCTCTCTGTGAACATGCTAATGGAGGAGCTTTCCTGAGGAGGTTCTTTTGTATATGGATTGCTTCCTGAGGAGGTTTCCTGTTTCCTTTTTTCTTCTTCTGGTTTCCTGTTTCCTGAGGAGGTTCTTTAGGATGTGGATTGGCTGTTGAAATTCTAATCTTATCTGTAGTGCTATTGTCAGATGTAGAGTTTTTTGTGTTTTTCAGGGCCTTCCTGAGTAGATATAAATCACCTGCCTACCATTTTTCTTCTCACCTTGACACAGAGAGTACTCCATCTTTCTGTGTTATACCTCTGAGGATGCCAGTCACAGCTACTGGTGAAACGTCAGGTCCTACAATGCCAAGACCACGGCCACACAACCCAGAAAATCTACAACAGCTAATGAACTCCAGCCGTGAAAACCTTCGACAACATATTTTTATGTTGCCTCTTCTGAGTCTTGGCTCAAGCTGGCTTACCATGAAAACCACCACAATATTCATATTAATATTAATAACAAGCCATTGGACAAGAGCCATTGACTCTTTCAGCAGTGTATTGCATGGAAACAGAACAACGTTTGAGTCCAGTGAGACCTTTAAGATCAACAAAGTTTTTTCCCAGCTATAAGCTTTCGTGTACATGCACACTAGGAGCTGCTGTGGCTCAAGTGGTTAAGACGCTGAACTGCAGGCTGTGGAAGGTCAGTAGTTCAGCAGTTCGAGACCCGGGTGCCGCATGATGGAGTGAGCTCCCATCTCTAGTTCCAGCTCCTGCCAACCTAGCAGTTCGAAAGCAAGAAATTGCAAGTAGATAAATAGGGACCACTTTGGTGGGAAGGTATCAGCGTTCCGTGCGCCTTGGTGTTTAGTCATGCCGGCCACATGACCACGGAAATGTCTTCGGACAGCGCTGGCTCTTCGGCTTTGAAATGGAGATGAGCACCGCAACCCTAGAGTCGGATTTGACTGGCTTTCGAGCAAGGGAACCTTTACCTTTACATGCACACTTCCTCAGATACAGTGAAACAGAATTTCCTCAACCATTACATATAGGAAAAGAGAGGGTAGTAATGGTAACTATATATGCAGTGGTTGAGAAAATTCTGTTTCACTGTATCTGAGGAAGTGTGCATACACACAGAAGCTTATACCTTGAACTAAACTCTGTTGGTCTTAAAGGTGCCACTGGAACTTTGTTCTGCTGCTTCAGGCCAACATAGCTACCCGCCTGAATCTATCTAGCATGGAAACAGAGGATGATAGGATCTTTCTAAGACTTCATTCAGACTTCATTCATTTTGTTTCACTTGTTTTGAAACCTCTGCCTAGCTGTAAAGGATTAATTTCTTAGGCTTGCTCAGCCATTGGCTAGCAAGAACAAAAACCTTCACCTCGCTCTCCGTTGATTAGGAATTGTTCGACAGAGATACATCTCTTTCCGCAGCATGTGCCAAAATTGTATTCAATTTCTGTTTTCCTTTTTAAAACAACAACAACATTTTATTCATTCCACTTATTACCTCTACTTGGATTCTCTACTTCATTCTTTGTTTCTATTAGTTTCAAGGGGAAATATATATTCTACTTGTAACTCCACACACACACACACACACACACACACACACACACCCTGCGCATTTTTGGGATAAAAACCTCAGGGATTATAGCCCTCATTCATAGGATGTTCCGTTCCACATTTCAGATATGTATGAGAAAACATCCCTATTCTGCGGGCGATTTCCTGTTTTTAATTGTTTTTCCCCTTCCAACTAAATGAGATGAAATTCGATGGTCTTATTTATTTATCTGTCACATGTTTACAGGAAATGTACAGAAAAAAAATGTGTAAGGGAACACAGTGCTATAAATGGCAGAAACACTCAAAAAGCACTATGAAGATTCACTTATAAACAATGCGTGAATCAAATAAAGACTATTACAAATTCATGTGTCATTAGATTTATATCCTGCCCTGAGCCTACAATGTGGGGAGGGTGGGATATCAGCCCAATTAATAAATAAATACATAAACTCCAAGTATATAAACTCCAAGAATCTTATACTAGAATGAAAACTTCCAAAGTGCACTTTTAACATGTATAGCACCATGTGTTTATTGTTTGATATATACTGGGAGGTCTTTATGGTGATTGTTGGCCCCATTCACACGGAGGATTTGCCGCACTAATGTCAGGTAGATTTTCGGGGTGCAATCACACTGCAACATCTAGGAAGTGTAGCGCGCCTGTGGCATCCCGCCGAAGATGCACAGTAAAAAACTACCTTGGAAAGTGCACTAGCAGGGGCGGGCGTCTGATCGCGGGAGTGCTAGTATCCCGTGGCATCTGGCGCCCGTCCACATCCCATCGCAAACCAGATGTTTTTCGTAAGCGCATGCGCACAAACATGTAACTGAAAGCAGTGTTGCTCCGCAGAACTGCGCATGCGCATAAACGCGAAATGCTTGCCGCGCCCCTTCTTTGCCACGCTCCAGCATCGCCGTGTGATCGCCAGCTAACAGCCTAAGCACGAAGACTCGGGGGACTGTGGGATCGGGCTACCACGCTTTATTTTGCTCCAGGGCAAACAGCCATGCCTCCGCCCCGCATTATCTGGCCCGTGTGATTGGGGCCATTGTCTATAGCACCATGTCAGATACAGGGTCAGAAGAGTTTTTGGCTAAACATGAGGAAGAACTTCCTGACAGTCAGAGTGGTTCCTCAGTGGAACAGGCTTCCTCGGGAGGGGGTGGGCTCTCCTTCTTGGGAGGTTTTCAACCAGAGGCTCGATGGCCATCTGACAGCAATGCTGATTCTGTGAACTTGTGCAGATCATGAGAAGGGAGGGCAGGAAGGGTTGCCTCAGGGCTTAGTTCTTGTGGCCCTTTTTCACACGCCCAGGGAAATGCTGATTGTCACTTTGAGATCAGGCAGCAATTTTTCAGGCCAGTTTGTTTGGTGGTCCTGGAGGGTTTTTTTTGTCATCTTCTGGGCATGGAACAGCAGTCACTGGGATTGTGTGCGTGTGTGTGGGGGGAGGTATCTGTGGATTTCCTGCATTGTGCAGGAGGTTGGACTAGATGACCCTGGAGGTGCCTTCCAACTCTATGAGACTATGATTCTAAACACATGAATGACAAAGCTAAATCCAAATCATAAAGGTTACTCAATGCAATAGGTAAGGCTTCTGAAAAAATAGTGGTTCGCTCAGTTCAACCGGTAAGTCTTCTGGGGGAAAAAACCAGTGGCAGAAAGGCCACCTGAAACTTCTGTCTTCCACTAATAACCATTCACCAGTAAGCAAATACACATCTTCGAGGAGACTGTGTAGCTTTCCAGCAGACTAATTCAACAGGTAAGTCTCCTAAAAATGACAATTCACCAACAAGCATATAGAAATCTTTCAGTAGACTGTGTAGCTTTCCAGCAGACTAACGTATTTCCCAGGTTAAATCACGTTTCCAATCGTCATCAGAGTCAAGAATAGGCATTTTCATATGGAGCTCTCATACTCATCAGAATTCTTAAACACTTCCCGTAATCGAGGAGCTAACTGCTTCACACTCAGAGAAGGGTTGGCAGAAGCTCCTTGATTATGGGTAGTGGTGAGAATTCTGATGAGTATGTGTGCTCCATATGAAAATGGCTGCTTTAGATGTTGCTCTCTATGACATTGTATCCCATCGAAGTCCCTCCCCTTCCCCAAACCTTGTCCCTGAATCTCCAGGTAAAGCCCTTGGGGATCTTTAGCCTGGAGAAACGGCGGCTGAGGGGTGACATGACTGAGGTTTATAAAATTATGCATGGGAAAGAGCAGGTAGAGAAAGAGGTACTTTTCTCCCTTTCTCACAATACAAGAACTCGTGGGCACTCCATGAAATTGCTGAGCGGTCGGGTTAGAACGGACAAAAGGAAGTCCTTCTTCACCCAAAGAGTGATTAACATGTGGAATTCACTCCCACAGGAGGTGGTGGTGGCTACAAGCAGGGACGGCTTCAAGAGGGAATTGGATAAGCATATGGAGCAGAGGTCCTGTCAGACTCCTGCAACAATCAGAATCGATGACTTGCTTCTTTAGAAAAGAAATTTATTGATCAGTATTGGCAGAACATCACTACTTCAGGGTCTGTGTTAAGACTAACCTAAAAAGTGCGGGGTAGTTGGATATACAGGGTTCAAAGGAGGGCACGGAGCAGCAGAGAGCCAATCAAGGTAAGAAGTGGGGGCCGCCAGGTTTCTAATGGCCCCCTCGTTCCCAGAGAAAGATGTTACAGTTAGGAACCAAGGTCACACACACCAGCTATACAGATAAGGGAGCATCACCCAGACAAGGAGAAAGCAAAAGTTACATTCCAAGGAATCCCTTCCCCCTCCATACCAACCTTTATGGCAGTGAGCTGACAGGTCCATCCGTGGCTATTAGCCACAAGGTATAGCTAGGAACTCTGTCTGGGGAAAGGGATGCCCTGTATTCTTGGTGCTTGGGGGGGGGACAGTGGGAGGGCTTCTAATGTCCTGGCCCCACTGCTGGACCTCCTGACGGCCCCTGGTATTTTTGGCCACTGTGTGACAGAGTGTTGGACTAGATGGGCCATTGGCCTGATCCAACATTGCCTTCTCTTATGTTCTTATCTGGAACAGAGGTCCATCAGTGGCTATTAGCCACAAGGTATAGCTAGGAACTCTCAGTCTGGGGCAAGGGATGTCCTGTATTCTTGGTGCTGGGGGGGCGACAGTGGGAGGGCTTCTAATGTCCTGGCCCCACTGGTGGACCTCCTGATGGCACCTGGTATTTTTGGCCACTGTGTGACACAGAGTGTTGGACTGGATGGGCCACTGGCCTGATCCAACATTGGCTTCTCTCATGCTCGTACGTTCTTAACCCGGAGCTGGCGACCCAACTCCTCACTGTCTCACAGAACTGAAATAGAAAGCACAACCTAGCTGGTAGAAGTGGAGATAATAAATATAACAGATAACAGTAAAATGGTGAATACTGTCATGCCCTCTCCTGCCATCCTGGCCATTCCCCCAGCGGGCTGAGCTGGGCGGAGCTGGGGTCTTGCATTGTCCATAGGGGCTTACTTCTGAGTAGACCCACTTGTTCCGAGAGCCTTGCAGCCGTTCAAAGTTCCCCTACCCAGATTTCCTGGGAGTAAATCCCAAGGAAGAACACGGGGCTTGCTTCTGAGTAAACCTGCACTTCTGAGTAGATCTGGTCGCTCCCCTAGCTTTGCAGCCATTCAGCGCTTCCCTGCTTCGGGCCCCGGAAAGCGGAAGTCACTCACCGGCGGTCTCCATGTGTGACCCTCCCCCCCTCCTCCCTGGGGGAGGGGGGAAGAGGCCTCAGCCAGTGGAGGGAGGTGAGGTTTGGCTTTGTGCCTCTCCCACGTGATTACAGGAGCTGGGCAGGGGCGGACTGCTGCACAGCGGCAGCCCCGGAGAGGGAGGCAGGGCAGAGTTTCCTCACCCTGTGTTCAGCTGGGAATCTGTGCACTGGGGACTGGGAACTTGTGGGCCTTTTAGCAACAACAGTGGTCACTGCCCATATGACCTAGAATTGACATCATTGCATCTGGGATGTTGGGGTGACACTCTGGTATCGGGCAAAAAACTCTATGGTAGAAGCTAAATTTACCATAGAGTTTTTGCCCAAATACCATCCGGACGTGATGATGTCACGTCCAAGTTGCATGGGCAGCGATGAAGACACGTCACTGTACATTGGATGGGTCTCCCTGCTGCTCCTGGTAAGGCCCCCCTCCCATATCGGTTGCCAGGAGACCAATTGTTCGCCTCAGACATTTTCATCCCTGAAGCAAACATTCAAAATGACACTCACTTCCTTCTTCTTCCGACAGGAACACTTTGGGTTTTTTCACAGCACCAGAAAGTTTGCCCATGGAGGCGAGGCAAGGGCGTCTTTCTCCTCCCTCATACCCAGGGGTCATTTCCTGCAGGAGCACATAGGAGCAGAGCTCCGGCAGTAATGATCCCAGGGGGCGGGCACATGCAACAAGCCCCGCCCCCTGCTCCCTACAGCCCTCAGTCGGGCCACGAGGAGCAAGAAGCAGTCAGGTAAGTTGCAGAGGCCCCCCCCCAGCCCGCCTTCAGGTACAAGCTCTCCCTCCTCTGTGAGGATAGATCTGCACATGCCCCCCCCAATAGCTAGCAATCCAAAACAGTCCAGTGGAGCCTGAGCGGTGGGTGTTGCCTTCTGACACACTTCCGGAGATGTCAGGGGGTGTGGCATATGCAAATAAGTTATGCTAATGTTATGCTAATGAGCTCCGGCAGCTCTTTTTCTACGAAATGACCCCTGCTCATACCCATGGTATCCTGAGAGAAATCCTTCATGTCAAGGCCAACCCTGATAATTGTTGTTTTGCGTGAAGAACCTCTACTTATTCAGATGTAAAGAATCTGATTTTTTATTTAAATTGCTCGTTACCTTGAGATAGATGGAAGTTGTTGTACGGGTACAAAGCGTTTCAAATTTCAAACGCCTCGGTACAACCGTCTTCCATTATTTTAGAGAATCGATCATCCTGAGGTGAAAAAGCAGGTAGTCAAAAACAATTCCCTTCACTGCCAGCTGGCTGCAGGCTTTCGATTAACTCAGTTCCACTCCAAATCTGCTCCCACACTCAAAGGGCTCGGAAGGGCTTGGAAGCTCACCATAAGTGCTAATGTGATCGAGCCCCTCATGTACAGCTGGCCAGTTGCAGGTTGGGAAATACCCAAAGATTTTGTGGGTACGGCCGGGAAGGGGGGGTGTTTAGGAAGGGGAGGGACCTCAGCAGGGTATAAAGCCATAGAGTCCACCCTCCAAAGCGGCCATTTTGTCCAGGCGAACTGACCTTGGTTGTCTGGAGATCAAAGGTAATAGCGGGAGATCTCCAGGTGGCACCTGGAGACTGGTATCCCTACCCTCATGGCAGAAACAAGTCCAGGCTCTGAGTCAGTAGCCCTTGGACAAGCTTTGGTATATCCCAGGTATAGCAAATCAGCACCAGTATTTCCTCAGGGGTGCTCCCTGAACCAGTTAAGAGAGACTCCTTGGGTTTAGGCAAATATTAGTCGCTTTGAAATCACTGGGAATAAAGCAGAAACAAATTCAAGTTCATTTTTGTGATGTCTTAAAATTAGTACCAAGCGTTCAGGTGGCGGCGGCTTCCTCTATGAAAGGATGGGGGGGGAAAGGTAGAAAACAACTCAACCCAAGATGTACCAGCACTGTTCGAAGGGTCAAGCTAAACTAAGGTAAAGGTAAAGGTTCCCTTGCTCGAAAGCCAGTCGAGTCCGACTCTAGGGTTGCGGTGCTCATCTCCATTTCAAAGCTGAAGAGGCAGCGCTGTCCGAAGACGTTTCCGTGGTCATGTGGCCGGCATGACTAAACACCAAGGCACACAGAACGCTGTCACCTTCCCACCGAAGTGGTACCTATTTATCTACTTGCAATTTCTTGCTTTCAAACTGCTAGGTTGGCAGGAGCTGGAACTAGAGACGGGAGCTCACTCCATCATGCGGCAACTCGGGTCTTGAACTGCTGAACTACCGTCCTTCCACAGCCTGCAGTTCAGCGTCTTAACCACTTGAGCCACCGCAGCTCCATGAAGCTAAACTAAAGATAAATATTATTTTTTGAATTTATTTATGGTGCACACAATAGCAGTGCTGAAATTAGCATAAATACATTATTCTAGGCATTCGCTGTCAATTACGCTGACTTATTATGGGAAATCCATCTTGAGTCCATGTGAGAAAGGCGGGCTATGGATAAATAGATAAATACTTAAAAGCAGGGCTTTTTTGTAGAAAAAACCCCAGCAGGAACTCATTAGCATAATAGGCCACACCCAACAGCAGAAATTCATTTGCTTATTAGGACACACCCCTGACAGCACAGCTCATTAGCATATTAGGCCACAACATGCCCATGGTTGCAGAAGTGTGGTCATCCAGACACACTCACCTTTTGCTTCTTATACTGTTTACCTTGTTTGTGGTCAAAACCCAGGGCTTTTTTATAGCAGGAACTCCTTTGCATGTTAGGCCACATACCCCTAGTGGAGCCAGTCCTAATGAGTTTCTGCTGTTGGGTGTGGCCTATTATGCTAATGAGTTCCTGATGAGCGTGGCCAACTCGGAAGCCAGCCGGAACCCCGTTCCTGTGCGTTCCTGCCCCAAAATAGCCCTGCTTAAAAGCAGCGCTAGTGAATTTGCAAAAACATTATTTACACGGTGGATGTTTAGTCCTCAGTAGTTTCAGAAATGATGCCAGGTGTTCCCACACTTATTTTCATTTCCAGAACATTTGGAGAGGGGAGAGGGAGATTTAAAATTCATTATGGAGACTTACCTATATTGCTTCCTTGTGTCGTAGCCAACCGCATTGGTCTCCCAGATTTTTGTAGCCAGAACCCGAACCGTGTTCAAGAACAAAACAAAGTTTAACTGGAAAAGAGGGTGCAGATTGTCATCTCATGATGCTTTAGAAATACAAGTTGCAGTCAGTGTTCCCTCTAAGCTGAGTTAGTGTGAGCTAGCTCACAGTTTTTTCACCTCCGACTCACACATTTTGGTATTAGGTCAGGAAGGATGGCTCCAGAGCAAACTAAACAGAGGAGCGGTGGCACAGGGGATTTATCCTCTGGTTAATACATCTGAGCTGAAAAGAGCTGCTGTCAGTTCTAGCCCCATGCTGGTGTGAGCTACCAGCCTTGTCCCCAGCTCGTCGTCCACCCAGCGGTTCGAAAGCTTCAGCACGTAGATAAAATGGGTACCACTCCTTAGAGAGGGTGGGCACACTAACCCCCCGGTGGGGGAGGTGTTAGCCGGCAAAACGGAATGTCCAGCACGTAAGATCGAAAGTCTAGAAAGAACTCTTCGGCATTAAGGAAGCCTGTAATGGGCTGTCCGGCCAGGTGGTGGCAGTGCTGCGCTGCAACTAGAAGCAGTCCTGGAGAAGGCTGACGACATCAAGCCACGCCGAGGGAAAAATGCCGTTGGAACACGTCTGACCTTACAGCTGAACAAACTCCCTGTCGGTTGCAAACGTGTGTGATTTAAAAAGATTATATCTTGTCCTCCCTTACCTCTTGAATTATTATTAGTCCCATGTGTATTTGAGTAACCGTAAATCGGTCAGAGCCAGCAAGCTCTGCAGGATTGAGCGATTAATATATTGAAAGATGATGATGATGATGATGATGATGATGATTATTATTATTATTATTATTATTATTATTATGCTGTCATCTAGAGGATCATGCAGAGTTATTAACAACAACAACAACAACAACAACAATAATTTATGCAGCAGCCAGATTGCTCACTCAACTTTAATGCCAGTAGGATTTTTGCTCACGAGACTCCGCAGCTTAGAGGGAGCATTGGTTGCAGTCCTAAGGGCACCTTCTGAGTAGAACATGGAGGCTAAGTCTCCTGCTACAGCAGGAAACCTCCTGGGTATTTCCTCCAGCCCCCCCCCCCAGCATTTTCACAAGCCCCTGCTGGCGCTTCATAGTGGGGGCAATATGGGATGAGATGGCAGGGCATGCCAGTGTGTGATGTCATTTCTGGTAAAAACTGGAAATGCTCTAGGATTTGCTGTTGTTCTAGGATTTGCCAAAAACTCTATGATTAAACCATTATGTTTAGGTGAATTCTAGAATATCCAACCATGTCATGACCAGTGCTCCATCTAAGCTGTGGAGTCTTGTGAGAAAAAATTCTATTTTGTGAGCTACTAGCATTAAAGTTGCGAGTGAGTGATTTGGCTACTGCATGAATTCGTTTGCTCTGGAGCCTTCCTTCCTGAGCCAAGGCAAAAATGTGTGAGCCAGAGGTCATGACATCACTTCCAGGTTTGCTGGAAGTGATATCACATACTGGCATGATTAGAGTTGCCAGTACAAGTACTTGAAGGGCTGTCATCTAGAGGATCATGCAGAGTTGTTTCCTGTTGCCCCAGAACCAATGGGTTGAAATCAAATCATAAAAGTTTTCGGCTGACCCTTAGGAAGAACTTCCTGACAGAGCGGTTCCTCAGTGGAACAGGCTTCCTCGGGAGGTGGTGGGCTCTCCTTCTTTGGAGGTTTTCAGACAGAGGCTAGATGGCCATCTGACAGCAATGCGGATTCTGTGAACTTGGGCAGATCATGAGAGGGAGGGTGGGAAGGGTTGCCTCAGTGCTTAGTTCTCGTGGCCCTTTCTTACACGCCCAGGGAAATGCTAATCGCCACTTTGGAGTCAGGAAGCAATTGTTCTCCAGGCCAGTTTGGCTGGAGATCCTGGAGGTTTTTTTGTCATCTTCTAGGCATGGAACAGCAGTCACTGGGATTGTGGGGGGGAGGGGAGGTATTTGTGGATTTCCAGCATTGTGCAGGGGGTTGGACTAGATGACACTGTAGGTCCCTTCCGACTTTATGATTCTACTAGGAAAAAGGCCCATTGTGGAAATAAATACAACGACCTCTAGAAAGAGGCTCTGGGCGGGTGTCCCGGCTTTGGACACTCAGTGTCAATTTGCTGTGGTGACCTCTGATACCAGAAATCCTCAGATGAAGATTAATCCATTGCCCAAATCTGCTTTATCTAAAGCAGGGGCTTATAAATGGGTTCTTGAGCACGATTTGTATACAGAGAATGGGTCAGACAGACATTGCTTTGTTCCCCATAAAGAGACAACACAGCTGGATGGTTAAAGAATAAATGTTGTCTTTACTAAATATTGTTGATTTCTCAAGCACACAAAACAGATGCGTTCACATATATACACAAGTTTCCTTTAGTTATAATAGGTATAGAAAGCAATCAGTAAGAAAAATAATAACATAGGACTCACTGGGAAGTAAACACACAAAAGGATAGCGGTTGATACTTATCTGATCCCAACGAGGAAAGCAGAAACAAAAGATCTCACCAGAGGGATCCTCCTTCACACGGGTGGACCAGCCAAACACGTGTGGGCTATCTTGGTGTGTACTTCCAAGAAAGCATGTGAGAATCACCCCTAGCAGAGCTCCAGTTGCTTAGGTGGGGGGGGGGGTTGTCTCAGCTAGCTTGGTTTGCTAACTGGCATAACTTAAGTTACAGAAAGGTGGGGGATGGCTAGCTAACCAAAGGACAAAGGTGTGCATCGCCTTTTAAAACCTGCCTTAGGGGCTGGCCCTGTGTGCCAACCTCCTGTTCTTGGATCCGTCCCCTTCTCGTCACCTATAGGCTGATGGGTAGTGACGCATCTACCTAGAGGGGAGTGGGGCAATATTCAAATTCTACCCTACACTTCAATGAGAATCATTTGGTCAGGTGTCAAAGTTGTATTGCCATGGTAACCTTTGAATTGCAGATGCTGGCCTCTTTTGTGATTCAAACCAGATACGAGGGGTTTCATGTTATCCAGCAGATCTTTAATGGTGGGCGAGTTGTTGTTCCCAAGACTTCATGAGGCTGAGCTTAATGGAGAATGTCTTCTTTGTCCCAAGGCATGATGGGAAGGTGTGGGTATGCGTGTGTCCATTAGCATACCTATAGCAGGCCCTGCACATCGCAGCTTCCAGGTGCAAGCAAATCAAAGCAAGCAAAGCACACAGCATTTCCCAAATCCCATATATACAAATGCAGAGACATTACAGACATGCAAGCATCAGCATAGCACAAATAATACATTCAAAGCACACTTGCCAACACCTCAGCAGGGTATAATGACACTGAGTCCATTTTCTCCATAGGAACTGATCTCTGCTACCTAAAGAACAGTTGTAATTTTGAGTGATCTCCAGCCCTCACCTGGAGATTGGCAACAATGGTTACCCAGAAGGGAATAGTTGGTTTGGAGGGTGGAGTCTATGGCTTTGGATCTGTCCGAGGTCCCACGCCTCACCCTCTCCAGGCTCCATCCCTCACATCTCCAGGAATTTCCCACCTGGAGTTGGCAACCCTATCTCCTTCCCAGCCAACCTTTATTTCCCCCTCACTCTTCAGCTTTCCACCCCCAACACCTGCAGCCTCTCCCGTGCTCTGAAGCCCTGACTGCTACGTCACATTGGCTGTCATATGGGGGCCACCTCAGCAGCATATAAGGATACAGAGCCCACCATTTTCTCCAGGGGAACTGATCTCTGCCATCTGGAAAGCAGTTGTGATTCTGAGTGATCTCCAGCCCCCACTTGGAGATTGGACACATTTTACCTCAGAACAGCAAAACTGTTTAGAATGTTAGAGGCAAAAGCCAATCAAGTCGCATATGCAAACGACTTCTGTGTTGCGAGGCAAAGGCCAATGAGGCTGCATATGCAAATAACCTCTGTGTTCTGACTGGCTGTGGGGGGGAGAGGAACAGCAAACTGCTTAGAATGTTGGAGGCAGGACTCAGGCAAAGCAGCCAGTGGATAGGGAGACCCTCTGAATGACAGATCAGAGAGCGAACTGATTTTGGAGCGTGTGGAATGTTCTAGAGAAGTGCCGCCACCATTCGGCTTTTATTTATAAGGGAGATGATTCCCAGTCTCAAACAAAGTGATGTCATGACACCAGGACACTGGCAATTCCCCCCCACACACACACACATTTTCCTCATGCTGCCCAGCTGAGCAGCAGTAGGAAAGACTGGCTGGAGGTGGGTGGTCTCCTGCCTGAAGTGGGAAGCTGACAACACTACGCATGACACCAGGGCACCTGTCCCTGCCCCCCAGATCCTCCCTGAAATTCCAGGAGTCAGCCTCATGTTCCTCCTCCCCCAGAGGAGGCATGTTCGCTCTGAGGTTCCAATCAATAAGCACACAACTGCGTGGCCTTCCTCACATCCCTATAACTGAAGTCTTTTGAGAGCAACTCCCACAAAACCTCAAGGAGAAAGAGCCAATGCACTGGCCTCTTGGTATTGATCTTGAAAGAAAAACACCCGTCTCTGCTTTACACACAACACTAAGACACAATAGCAAACATAGGCCAATATTCTGTCAATCGATGTATGTGGAACTGAGTGAGCTAGGAAAGGAGAAAGGGGGAATAACTCGGGGGCACCAGAAGAAGAAGAGCTGGTGTTTATAACCTGCTCTTCACTACCCAAAGGAGTCCCAGAATGGCTGACAATCGCCTTCCCTTCCTCTCCCCACAACAGGCAGCTTGTGAGGCAGGTGGGGCTGAGAGAGTTCTGAGAGAACGATGACTGGCCCAAGGTCACCCAGCAGGCCTCATGTGTCTCAAAGCGGCTGACAATCGCCTTCCCTTCCTCTCCCCACAACAGGCAGCTTTTGAGGCAGGTGGAGCCGAGAGAGTCCTGAGAGAACCATGGCATCCCGGCAGGCCTCATGTGTCTCAAAGCGGCTTACAATAGCCTTCCCTTCCTTTCCCCACAACAGGCAGCTTGTGAGGCAAGTGGGGCTGAGAGAGTCCTGAGACAACTGTGACTGTCCCAAGGTCACCCAGCAGGCCTCACATGTCTCAGAGCAGCTGTCAATTGCCTTCCCTTCCTCTCCCCAGAACAGGCACCTTGTGAGGCAGGTGGGGCTGAGAGAGTTCTGAGAGAACCATGACTGGCTCAAGGTCACTCAGCAGGCTTCATTTGGAGGAGCCGTGAGGGAATCCAACCCGATTCTCTGGATTATAGTCCGTTACTGTAACTGCTACACCAAGCAGGGGGTGACAGAGAGTGAGGGAGCCAGCAGACAAGTGGAAAAAGAGAGAGAAGCCCTGTTCACACATTACACTGAACACAGATTCATCCTGCCTGTATGAATGTACATCCGTTTGCAAGAAAAGGCACACGTGTGTTCACTTTGCAAATGGCACTGGGGACTGGTACCTGGACAAATGTAGAGTTTCACTCATGCATTCAGTTGCACATATGTTGAGTGTAACATCCGAATTACTCAACACACATATGAAGAACAATCAAGTGTATGCTGAGCACGGATTGCACATGCATACACTGTAACATGTGAACACGGAGAGAGCTAGGGATGCCAGCCTCCAGTGTGAGACCTGGGGATCCCCTGGAATTACAGCTCATCTCCAGACTACAGAGATTAGGTCCCCTGGATATAATGGCTGCTTTGGAGGCTGGACTCTGTGGCATTGTACCCTACTGGGGTCCCTGTCCTCCCCAGGCTCCATCCCCAAATCTCCAGGAGAGTCCCAACCTGGAACTGGCAACTCTACTCCCACATCCTCCCCCTGGAAGCCATGGGAGACTAGGCAACCCAAAGGGACCCTTTAAATGCTTCTTACAAGCGGGGCCACCGGTGCCTGAAGTCCAAGTGGCAAATTCACCGATTGCAGTTCTGGCATGAGGCAGGTGGCCACCCTTCTCCCTCCTCTCCTGCAAGTTTTAAAGCAGGGGTGTCGAACTCATTTGTTATGAGGGCCGGATCTGACATAAGTGTGAACTTGTTGGGCCGGGCCATGTGTGCCAAAAAAGGTAATGCCAGATAGCAGAGATATAAACTTTATAAAGGACAGAAATGGTTTTTTTTAACTTTAAAACATGCTTAAAACATTAGCACTTTTGCGATATTTTGTTTATTTAACTGTGGCTGATAACCAATGTTCCCTCTAAGCTGTGGAGACTCGTGAGCAAAAATTCTACTCTGTGAGCTACTGGCTTTAAAGTTGTGAGCGAGTGATTTGGCTGGTGTATAAATGAGTTTGCTGGAGCCATCCTTCCTGAGCTAGAACAAAAATGTGTGCGCTGGAGGTTAAAAAACCATGAGCTAGCTCGCACTAACTCAGCTTAGAGGGAACACTGCTGATAACTGACACCCCTTGCTCTGAATTATTACATCAAAATGTCTGTGCTGTTGTGATCTTGAGTCTGGTGTTCGTGTGTGTATCTGTAAGTTGCAAACCTACGATGACGCAGCAACAGCAGAACTGGAAGCAGAAGCAGAAGCAGAAGATAGACAGTTCTACTGCAGGCCTGAGAGAAGACCATCCGGGGGCTTCATCTGGCCCCCAGGTCACGTGTTTGACACCCCTGTTTTAAAGGGTCTTCCAGCTGATCAGTTGGAGGGGCCTTTAAATCTTTCAGGAGGGGAGGGAGAGGGGTAGGCGCTGATTGGTCATGCTTGAGAGCAGGGCTTGGGGGCAGGGCTTCCTCCTTTTGCACTCTGACACAACATAGTGGGCGCAAAATTGCTGCCATAGAAGGTAGAGCCAGCCACAAAATGGCTCCTGCTGCTTACCTGCGTCACACAGGCTGGTTCTGCATCTGGCATTTGCTCCACATTTGCTCAGCACTGAGGGAATTCAAACCCATGCTGTACTGACTGAGAGGTCACCCCTGCACAGCCATAAATCTATGCAGAAGGCACCATAAAATCCAATGATCAAAGAAAGTAAAAGCTGTATGCAAAGCAGAGGGGAGTTTCTATTCCATGAAGGTATGCTGAAACAACGGTGGGAAAAGCCAGTGCAGAATCACCCACAGTGAAGATCCTTGTGGTGTGGTGATAACTACTGCCAGAGTAATATTTTTTTAAAAAATCTACACAGCCAGTCAACTCTCCAATGGCCAAAAATCCACACAGCCAGTCAACTCCCCAGTGGCCAAAAATCCACACAGCCAGTCAACTCTCCAATGGCCAATCCAAAGCCTTGCTGGGCAAAAGCCCCAACTGGTATGTCCACTTTCTAAAACATTTCGAAGGTATCTGGAAAGGTGTCAGCAGGCACCAGGGTGCCCCTGAGCACCACTTTGGCGGACTGTTGATATATAGACTATAAGAATATTAGAAGCAGTTCAGACCAGTGGTCCATCTAGTCCAGTGTTCTGTCTCACACAGTGGCCAACCAGTTCCTCTAGATGGCCAACAACAGGGCATAGAGGCCAAGGCCTTTGTAACAACACAAGAAGAGCCCTTCTGGATCAGACCAGTGGTCCATCTAGTCCAGCATCCCTTCTCATACAGTGGCCAACCCGTTCCTCTAGAGGGCCAACAACAGGGCACAGAGGCTGAGGTCTTCCTAAGAACACAAGAAGAGCCCCGCTAGATCAGACCAGTGGTCCATCTAGTCCAGCATCCCGTCTCACACAGTGACCAACCCGTTCCTCTAGATGGCCAACAACAGGGCACAGAGGCTGAGGCCTTCCTAAGAACACAAGAAGAGCCCCGCTAGATCAGACCAGTGGGCCATCTAGTCCAGCATCCCGTCTCACACAGTGACCAACCCGTTCCTCTGGAGGGCTAACAACAGGGCACAGAGGCCGAGACCTTCCCCTGATGTTGTCTCCTGGCTCTGGGATTCCCCCTCAGTCACCATGGCTAGTAACCATTGATAGGTTTATCCTCCACGAAAATATCTAATCCCCTTTTTAAAGCTGTCTATTCCTGTGGCCATCACTACACCCTCTGGCAGTGAATTCCACCTTTTAATCACTCACTGTGTAAAGTAGCATTTCCTTTTGTCCGGCCTGAACCTACTCCCATCAGCCTAATTGTACGCCATTGAATTCTAGTATTTTGGGAGAGGGAGAAAAGGTTCTTTTGGTCAGCTCCCTCTACACCATTCGTAATTTTATAAACTTCTATCATGCCCCCCCCCCCCCCTCATCTCTTTTCTAAACTGAAAAGTCCCTGAATCTTCAGCCTTTCCTCATAGGGAGGTGCTCCAATAGATTTCACATAAAAGTCTAGTAGTTAAGATCCTACGCAGGGCTCTTTTTGTAGAAAAAGCCCAGCAGGAACTCATTAGCATAATAGGCCACACGCAACAGCAGGAACTCATTAGCATATTGGGCCACACCCCCGACAGCACAGCTCATTACCACATTAGGCCGCACCCCCATGTTACTAGAAGTGTGGTTATCCAGCCACACCCACCTTTTGCTTCTTATTCTGCTTACCTTGTTTGTTGTCAAAACCCAGGACCTTTTTTTGTAGCAGGGACTCCTTTGCATGTTAGGCCACACACCCCTAATGTAGCCAATCCTAATGAGTTTCTGCTGTTGGGTGTGGCCTATTATGCTAATGAGTTCCTGATGGGCGTGGCCAACTTGGGAGCCAGCCGGAACTCCGTTCCTGTGCGTTCATGCCCCAAAATAGCCCTGGATCTTACCCTGTATACAGTTCAAAGCAAGCAGCAAGCAGCAAAGGTTCTCCTTGCTATTATCCACTTACATTTTTTTGCTCCTTCGCATTATAGTTGGTCTGCTTAATTATTTACTTCCCCTTGGTAGCTGTGGCAGTCCTCAAACGATCTTTTAATTGCTAGTCCCCCCCCCAAGGAAGTAATTAATCTTTTTTTTTTCTTTTGTGGCCAAAGAAAAAAACCCATTTTAAAAAAATCCGTCATGACTGTAATTTAGCAATTGCTAAGTGATGATCATAAAAATTAAAAGCATGAAATTAATGAGCAATCGCTTTGGTTCCAGTCATTAACCCTTCCCCTCAGCCCAAGATAATAAGAACAAATAATTACGGATTGACTTGGGAAGGGCTGAAAATGAGGCAACTAATTAATCAGAGGAGGCTGCAAAAACTTCAGTTTCAAAAGCACAGCAGCCCTGAAATAAACCAGTCGTATTTTATCTACCCGTATTAGATAGCTGGCTGTTGCAATTTCATTTTAAATTGCTGCACTGGGAAACACTGGAATGTGTTTGGATCCTTTGTACCAACCGAAGAATGAACAATCTCCATCCCAGACAAAATGTCCACCAATGAGAAGAGTCGCCAGGTCTGAGTTGGGGAATACCTGGAGATTTTGGGGGTGGGGCCTGAGGAGGGTGGGGTTTGGGGAGGGGAGGGACTTCAACGGGGGAATAACGCCACAGAGTCCACCTTCCAAAATGGCCATTTTATCCAGGGGAACTGATCTTAAAGAATAGCAAATGTACTGTATCTTTAAATATATAAAAGATTGTGGGAAATGTAGTCTTAATAGCCTTAAGATCAGCTGGTTAGGAGCAATGTTCCCTCTAAGCTGTGGAGTGTTGTGAGCAAAAATTCTACTGTGTGAGCTACCAGCATTAAAGTTGTGAGTGAGCGAGTGAGTTGGCTACTGCATGAATTAGTTTGCTCTGGAGCCCTCCTCCCTGAGCTAAGACAAAAATGTGTGAACCAGAGGCTAAAAAACTGTGAGCTAGCTCACACTAACTCGGCTTAGAGGGAACACTGGTTAGGAGTAGCCTTCATGACTGGTTCTATACAGCCCCCCTTCTCCTTGATACATTTGCCCAGGGAAAGTTGTCTATTACCCTCCTCCTAGGGCTGCCAAGTGGGGGCGGGGAAACCCCCGCTTTGGAGGCCTGATTTCTGCCGTGGCGGAATCAGCCCCCGGGGGGAACTCTGCCCCCCGAAGCTGCGTCACCAGAGGTGACGCATGACGTAGAGCACGTTGGGGACGTGGCCCATATGGTTTCCCCCCCGACAATCTGGGCCACGCCCCCAATGCGCTCTATGTCGTGCGTCACTTTCTGTGACGTTCTGGCGATGCACGCGCGCTTCGCACACACACGCGCACGTCCCGCATTAGCTCCCAGACCGAGGCAACGCTCCCCTACTGGTGAGTCAGAACGACTTGGCAACCCTACCTCCTCCTCCCCGTGTGCTTGTAATCTCATAGCTAACAAGACGGGAGAAATCCACCTCCTTTTACCACATGAATCGCTCAAAGGACTCAGGACTAACAGCTATCGAAAAAGGGAATGTAAGTATAACTAAACCTTGGGCTGCTGAAGAGTTAAATAAGAGTTGACCCTAAATGAGTGGTGATTACGTGTTAAATACTTAGCCATTCCTAGAGCTAGCTCCGGCTGCCGGGAACTGCATAACCCCCAATGGATGTTCAGCACATACAAGTATGTAAACCACCAAAAAGATACTGTACAAATAAAGTATCGGGCAACAAATGGTGTCCTTAAAATGAATTAGTATTTTCTTTGCAGTCCTTTTTCACAGAAGTTATTAACCACTCCCTTAAAGCGGCCACGGATCGCCTAGGTTACAGTCCGTTTCTTCTGACTTCGTCAAGCCGCTGCCTCAATGGTGGGCCCAGCAGGAGAGCCAAAATGAAGCATGATAAAGTCAGAGTTAACTTCTAGAGCAGGGGTGTCAAGCATGTGGCCTGGTGTTGGGTATTACAAGTTGAAAACACTCAGTATATCTGGGGTTAAATGTCTGTTTATGTTACTCACAGGAAGTCACATGTTTCTCATGTAACCAATGTTCTTTAGATGTAGGAAGCCCGGGAATTTTCTCCCTGATCTAGGGATTTGATTGGGACTAAAGTGTCAAGGTGTATTACCATTTTATGGCTTCTCTTCCCGTCTTTGTTTTGGTGTTCTGAAGAAGAAGAAGAGTAGGCATAATCTCTCTTCTAGTTCTGTCTTTGTAATGTAAGGATGTAGTCGATTTAGCTCTGTTGTTATTTTCATCCTAGTTACCCTTCCCATGCTAGAATTTAGTAAAAACTTTATATTTTAATCACACATGGACTCTGAGTCTGAATTATTTTACTCTGGCTCTGCTGGGCTATCATATCTCTGCTAAATACCATTTTTTCAATATCTCACTATCACCCAACACCTGGAAGCCGGATCGGGCCCCCAGTGGACTTCCATCAGGCCCGCAGTGGAACTGGCCCTCTCCAGTTTCCAGTTCTGCTGCTGCTGCTGCATCATAGCTTGCTTTGCCAGACTCTCTCAATCGCTCAGCCATTTCATATTTTAACCTCTGAGCATGAGATTTCTGTGGTGAATGTCAATAAATCAAAAGTAGGTTTGCAGCTCACATATACACACCTGAACAGCATACTCAAGATTGCAACAGCACAGAAATTTTGATGCAATAATTCAGAACAAGAGGTGTCAGTTATCAGATACTGTTAAATAAACAAAATATTGCAAGAGTGCGAATGTTTTAAGCATGTTTTTATTTTAAGTCAAAAAAAAACCCCTCTGTATTTGAGTTCTTTATAAAGTTTATATCTCCGCTACCTGGCGTTACCTTTTATGACACACATGGCCTGGCGCAACAAGGTCTCACTTATGTCAGATCTGGCCCTCATAAGAAATGAGTTCGACACCCCTGCTCTATTGCTTTCGGCTCCACCATTGAGACAGAGGCCTGAAGAAGTCAGAGGAAACGGACGACAACCTAGGCTATCCGTAGCCACCTCCTTTGTGACTGTGTTCAGAGACAAAAAGGGACTGGTTAATAACTTCTGTGAAAAAGGACTGCAAGAGAATATACTAATTCATTTTAAGGACGCAATTTTGTTGTCTCATACTTTATTGGTACAGTTTTGTGTTGTTGTTTTTTTGTGGTTTGCACCACCTGGAGGCTGGGAACTTTCCATAGCTAAGCACTGCAACGTGGTTTAACGGTAAAGAAACCTGTATTCACAACTCTTCTTCTGTGATGAGCCTCTGATTAGGGTTGCCAGCTCTGGCTGGGAAATTCCTGGAGATTTGGGGGTAGAAGTGAGGTTGCCAACTCTAGGTTCAGAAAGACCTGGAGACTTGAGGCAGGAGCCTGGGACCGTGGGGTTTCGGTAGGGGAGGGACCTTGGTAGGTGTTAAATACTGGGTTCTAGACACATTGCAGGGGCTGCGGTGGCTCAGTGGTTAAGACACTGAGTTGCAGACCGGAAGGTCGGTAGTTCAGCAGTTTCAGACCCGAGTGTGCCACGTGACGGAGTGAGCGCCCGTCTCTGGTTCCAGCTCCTGCCAACCTAACAGTTCGAAAGCAAGAAATTGCAAGTAGATAAATAGGTACCACTTCGGTGGGAAGGTAACAGCGTTCTGTGAGTCTCGGTGTCTAGTCATGCCGGCTGTGTGACCACAGAAACATCTTCGGACAGCACTGGCTCTTCGGCTTGGAAACGGAGATGAGCACCGCACCCTAGAGTTGGATTTGACTGGCTTTCGAGCAAGGGAAACTTTTACCTTTCCCTTTACTTTAGATGCATTGCAGTGATCAGCTCTGGCTTATTCAGTGATTTCAGCAGAACACAAGACGACGCTAGCAGGGCTGAAGCTCTGCTTATAAGCATGCAGAACATCACAGCCATCACACACACACTTCCAGTGATAGGCTATCTACATGGGGCTGCCCTTGGTGCAACTCCGGAAGCTGCAGCTGGTGCAGAATGCGGCGGCCAGGCTGCTGATGGGTCTCCCCAGGTGGGAGCACATCCAGCCTGTGCTCAAGACTCTGCACTGGCTGCCAATAGCATTCCGGATTCACTTCAAGGTGCTGATTTTGACCTTTAAAGCTCTTTATGGTCAGGGACCGGCCTACCTGAGGGACCGCCTTTCCCCGTATGTTCCCCAGAGAGCACTGAGATCAGGATCCCAAAACTGCCTGGACCTCCCTGGCCCTAAGGAAGTCAGGTTGATGGTAACCAGGGCGAGGGCTTTTTCGTTTGTAGCTCCGTCCTACTGGAACGAGCTCCCTGCCGAGATCAGGGCCCCGCGGGACTTGTCACAGTTCTGCAGGGCCATGAAAACAGAACTTTTCAGGCAGGCGTTCCGATAGGAGCGACATTTTACCAGCTGCGCCCTGTAGTGAACTCCGATCCTATATGATCTAATGCAGTGGTACTGCCGAATGTGTCCTTAAATTGCACCTTAGTTCTATCGCCATCTAATGAATGTTTTAATGAATGTTTTATATTGATTGCTGTGTTTTAATTGATGTTTTATAATCTATTAGGAATGTATACTGCTTGTCAGTTCTTGGAAGCCGCCCTGAGCCTGCCTAGCGGGGAGGGTGGGGTAAAAGTGAAACAAACAAACAAACAAACAAACAAACAAATATCTATTGGTTAGTTCCCGGATCCAGGCGAGCTATTGTTCTAGAGAAGCAAGCTCAGCCAGTTCTAGGTACTGCTGGAGGAAAGGCTTAGGCTCCTCAATACATAACAGTAGGGTATAATGCCATGCCTTTCAAAGCAGCCCTTTTCTCCAGAAGTGGAATATACATTTTCGATAAATAAATTACACACACACACAAGTGATCTATGTAGTCTGGAGGTCAGCTGTGATTCTGGGAATTCTCCAGCCCCCACCTGGAGGTTGGCAACCCTGGGGTGGAGCTTGGGGAGAAAGGAGGCTGAGGAGGGGAGGGAGCTCAGTGGGTATGTGACGGTTTGCCTGCTGAAACTGTCATTTCCTCCAGGGGAACTGACCCCTCTAGTCTGGAGATCAACTGTGATTCTGGGAGAGCTCCAGGTCCCACCAGGAGGGTGGCGGCCCTACAAAACTGACTGCAAAAGCAGATGATAACACTGGAGCCGCCCAGATAAATCAGCATTCCAGAATATTCTAAAAGATGTGGTTGCATTGCCTTGGAACCAGTTTGGTGTCGTGGTGAAGCGCGCAGGCTCTAATCTGGGAGAACCGGGTTTGAGTCCCCACTCCTCTACTTGCACCTGGCTGGATGGCCTTGGGCAAGCCGTAGTTCTGATAAGAGCTGTTCTTGAAAAAAAGAGCCATTTCTGTCAGAGCTCTCTCAGCCCTGCCTACCTCACAGGGCGTCTGTTGTGGGGAGGGGAAGGGAAAGGAGTTTGTAAGCCTCTCTGAGACACCTTCGGGTAGTGAAGGGTGGGGGTATAAATCCAATCTCTTCTTTCTTCTTCTTCTTCCCCAATCATGGCTCATTCCTCCATGCATTTTCTTGGGCCCGTACAGACCCCCCCCCCCCAAAAAACCCCCAGGGTCTTTTAATAAACATTCTATGTATTAAGCCTACCCCAATAGCTGCTAAAATCGGAGCCTGGTAGATCCATTTGACGTCTCCAGCGCTGAGTTCCCAGCACCTGTGAAATCAAGATTTCTGCATAAGCAACATGACCCCGGGAATAAATTCTCCCAGAGTATATTCGTCGCGTGACTGGGAGGAGTTACCTTTCCTTTGGGAGCGTGCGCGGAATGAGATATCTCGGTTTCAGGCCTTTGAAACGATTTCAAAGGTCACTCAGCATTAAGAGACCAGTTCAGATTTGGGGAAGAGTCTGGCAATGGGTATTACGCCACGCTTAACGTCAGGGTTTCTAACTCCGGGTTGGGAAATACCTGGAGATTTGGGAGGGTGGAGCCTCAGGGGGGCGGGTTTGAAGGGGGGGGAGGCTTTCATTGGGGTTTAATGCCACAGAAGCCACCTTCCAAAGCGGCCATTTGTTCCAAGGGAACTGATCTCTGTCGCCTGGAGACCAATGTAAATCCCAGGCAGGGGTCATTTCCTGCAGGAGCGCACAGGAGCGGAGTTCCGGCAGTAAAGAGCCCAGGGGGCAGGCATGGAGATGTGAAATTTCCGGAAAAAACGGGAATTTTCGGAAAAAGTGAAAAAAATGCTACATTAGCATCTCTTTTGTCTTTTCTAGATTGAAAGTCATTCTGTTACTTTAGGAGCATAAAATATGACTATGGACATTTTTAGTTGGCATGAAATCATCACAACTAGCATATTAAAAATATAGTGTATCCAAACAATATTTACAAACAGAATACCCACCCACATGCAAAAACAAAACTGAAACTTTTTAATTTTCTTCTGACAAAAGCACCTCCTAAAGGAAGAAATGCATCTTGTTCTTGCATTGGAGAGTTCAGTTTGTAACTTAGGACTTGCTTGCCCTCAGTGCACAGAAATTAGATCAATCTGATACCATATATATATTAGAAATGATTTGGAAAATATTTGAACACCTTGTCTTAAAATATTTTATTCCTCATGTTAAAATAAAACGTTCCATAATCAATTTTTTTCCCTTTTCTTTTTTCAATTTTTCCAATTTTTTGGAAAAAAAACAAAAAAAAACTTCAGGAAAAAAACACATTTCCCTCCCGAATTTTCCCGTTTTTTTTTTCCAGGCCTTCACATCTCTAGGCAGGCACATGCAACAAGCCCCACCCCCGGCTCCCAGCAGCCCTCAGTCAGAGCAAGAAGCAGCCAGGTAAGTTGCAGAGCTTCCCCCCCCCCGCTGCCCCGGTCCAAAACAGTCCAGTGGCACCTTTAAGACCAAGCTTGATTCAGGTACAAGCTCTCCCTCCTCTGCGAGGACAGATCAGCACGTTCCTCCCCCCCCCCAATAGCTAGCCATCCAAAACAGTCCAGTGGAGCCTGAGCGGTGGGTGTTGCCTTCTGACACACTTCTGGTGATGCCAGGGGGTGTGGCATATGCAAATAAGTTATGCTAATGAGCTCCTGCACCTCTTTTTCTACGAAATGACCCCTGATCCCAGGAGGTCACCAGGCACCACCTCGAGGCTGGCAGCCCTACATAATGTGCCCCTTGCATTGCAATTTCAAGCAACTCTGTTGCAGGCCAAAGATTAGTAATATTCACAACTGCACATCAGATTCCCCCCTCAGGGGGAGGAATGACACACACACCCTCAGTGTCCCCCAGAGGGAAATTCTGTTGGCAGTTCCGGGTGCGATGTCCCCTGTCTCAGACCTCCAGAAGCAAGTGGCAAGAGAGACTAGATCGCTAGATAGGCATATTGACCTTTCCTTCCTGTGTTTACTCTTCTGCCACTGGCCCCTTTGAAATGTAGATTGTGTTCTCAGGGGCAATTTTCCTTCCCTTCATTCACTCTCTCAGACGAAGGTCCCCCTTCTCCCTGCACAGACCAAGAGGGACGAGGTTCCCCTCAGTCACCATGGCTAGTAGCCATTGACAGACTTATCTTCCTTACCTTTGGGGAGGAGGATGAACTGTTAATGCTGAAACATGTCGGTGGCCAGATTTGGCCTTTTTACTGTTCTCCCAAAAGGAGCCAGGAAAATGGAATTATATCCACCACACAGTTTTGGCACAAATTGACCGCCCATCACAGCTGATCAGCCTCTGCAACAAAGCTGTCGCCGTCTGTGAGAGCCCCCTCAGTCTGAACAGAGGATAATTTTATGATATTCTTTTTATTGTTCTGAGAACCGGTGTGGTGTAGTAGTGGTGATAGTTGCAGACTAGGTTGTAGGAGAACCAGGTTCGAATCCCTACTCTGCTACAGAAGATTGCTGGGTGACCTTGGGCCAGGTGCTCTTTCAGCCTAATCTACCTCACAGGGTTGTTGTAAGGATAAAATGGAAGAGGAACGAACAATGTAAGTCACTGTAGGCCCACACTGGGGAGAATGGTGAGGTATAAATGAAGTAAATACGAATAAACCATACATAATAACCGATCTGTTAAAAGGTAAAGGTTCCCTTGCTCGAAAGCCAGTCGAATCCGACTCTAGGGTTGCGGTGCTCATCTCCGTTTCAAAGCCGAAGAGCCAGCGCTGTCCAAAGACGTTTCTGTGGTCATGTGGCCGGCATGACTAAACACCAAGGCGCACAGAACGCTGTTACCTTCCCACCAAAGTGGTCCCTATTTATCTACTTGCAATTTCTTGCTTTCGAATTGCTAGGTTGGCAGGAGCTGGAACTAGAGACAGGAGCTCACCCTGTCTTGCGGCACCCGGGTCTTGAACCGCTGAACTACTGACCTTCAGCGTCTTAACCACTTGAGCCACTGCAGCTCTAACCGATCTGTTGCTAAAAGTTTAATTTTTTTTTAATTGCACCTTAAGTAGATCTCTGGCGAAGCCAAATAGAAATTCACTGAACAAACTAACAAACACGGCCATCCTTTCTAGACATTTATCAAACACACAACTGGCAGCCCCGAGTCTTTGGCAGCAAATTTCGTCGCTAGCAGGGCTATTTTTGGGCAGGAACGCACAGGAACGGAGTTCCGGCTGGCTTCAGAGTTGGCCACGCCCACTACAGCCAAAACCTCTGTGTGTGTGGCTACAGAGCGAAGGCCTGGAGAGTGAGCCCTGTGACTCCGAGGCGGGCGGGCAAGGGGGCCCCCTGGAAGGCCTTCCCTGGCCTGTCCATGGGCCAGCTTGCCCGGGCTCCCCACAGCCATGGGGTGCTCAGGCAAGCCAAGGGAAGGCATAGGGGTGTGGTCTAACATGCTAATGGGCTTGAACTGCCTTCCCTCCCGTTCAAGGGGGGACTTGCCCGGGCTACCCGCAGCCGCGGGGCGCCCAAGCAAGCCAAGGGAAGGCATAGGGGTGTGGCCTCATATGCTAATGGGCTGTGCTGTCAGGGGTGTGACCTAATATGCTAATCAATTTCTGCTGCTTGGTGTGGCCTATTATGCTAATGAGTGCCTGCTGGGCTTTTTCTACAAAAAAAGCCCTGCTCGCTAGCAATTCGTTATGAGTGAAAGTTTCAAAAGACTCCGAGAGGCTGTAACATTTTTGAACAGGTGACGTTCAATTTAACCCTCCGGCAATTAATGAACGGATGAAAGGGAGGCTCTGTGAGGAGATGTACCCTTTCCCTCACATAATGAAGCAGGACGCGGAGACCTGTCGCTTCCACTCCTTAGCAATCATCGGGAGCAATTCAGGAGGACGAAGGGAGTGTGCGCCTCAGACCTGGTTGCCTCATTAATAGCTGTTTGTTTAAGGCTGTGGTTTTTGTGGCGACATTTCTTTCCTGCGGATGCACCTTCAAGGCACAGCAGCTGAGGAGGAGAGGCGGTGATTACCAGCAGCTGAACACCCTGTTCATCATCTGTGTCTTGCTCCTTTTTCTTGCCTGTGACTCACGGAGACATCAACGCAGCCGAAGAAAGGGGACATGCGAAGCAGGAGGGGACGGGAATGTCACTCATTTTCAGGAAACCAGGGAGGGGAATCTGTGTCGCCCATCGACTAACGTGCCTAGTATCCATCATCCAAGAGCCCTTCAGTATCAATCTTTGGCCCCGCTCTTAACTAAAATATCGGCCACGCGATGTTGCTTATTGCACTGTAGGTGAGGAACAGGTGGCTCACCTGTCAGCTTTCTAGAACAAAACCATCAAAACAGGCTGACAAGCAGCTCGAGTCTCCTCAAGGGGGCTATGGTGAAAGAAATTGTGGACAAAATAATAGGGAAAAAAATTATATTGACACCGGAATGTTCTCTGTTAAATATGATACCAGATTCTTTTAAGAAAAAAGGAGATCTATCTAATAATGCAAATCCTAACAGCAGCAGGA
>NW_015171516.1:95415-113758 GCF_001447785.1 Gekko japonicus
AATCGTATTTGCCAAGAGATGGAAGGAAAGCAAAACTCCTTCTAAAGATGAAATTGTTTTTAAACTATTGGATATAGCAGAAATGGAAAAAAGTAACCTGTATCATCGAAGACAAAAATTTAGAGAATTATGAAAAGTGTTGGTATAGTTTTTTATAATTGGTTGAAAGAGTTAAACGCTGGTTAAAATTAATGAGAAAAAGGTTCAGATGATGTGCAAACAGTGCCTAAAGTAGAGATGCTTATGTAAATGCTGAAGAAGATATCTGCTTACTTGAATATTTTTGTTAAGTCCAAATCTTTTTTTTTGTCAATACGAAAAAACCCAATAAATAAATTATTTTTTAAAAAAGAGGGCGAGGCCCTACAGTGCGTGTCTCGAGAAGGAGATCTGCTCCTTCCTGCACTGTTCTTCTATAGATCAATGTGGCAGACAAAGCATAAACCATTGCAGAGAAGGGAGGTGGGTAGTGGTCACTGCACGAGGATGGCATAAAGGAACTCATTACGAAGTAAACTTTGTGGCCTCTGCCTGAGGGAGATGAGCAAGGCAACCTCCTCGGAATGGGAACGACTTCCAAGGTGTAACATTCATTATGTTAAAAAAAAAAAGGTAAGCATTTTTAACTTCAAAACGTCACAAATAAATGTGACGGTGTCATGCTGTTTAGCACGCTTTACGCAACGTACTTCTGCTTAAGAGTTTATAAGTGTATCATGAGATTGCTTGTATCGTTTTTTTTCTGCCCTTGACCCGGATGGCCCAGGCTATCCCGATTGTGTCAGATCTCAGAAGCTAAGCAGGGTCAGCCACGGTTAGTACTTGGATGGGAGGCCACCAAGGAAGTCTTGGTCCACTACCCAGTGGCAGGCAATGATAAAGCACATCTATCCATGTCACCTGACCTGGGTGGCCCAATCTCATCAAATCTTGGAAACTAAGCCGTGTCAGCCCTGGTTAGTATTTCGGTGGAGGACCTCCAAGGAACCATAGAATCATGGAACTAAGCCCTGATACAGCCCTTCCTGCCTTCCCTTCTCATGATCTGCCTAAGTTCACAGAATCAGCATTGCTGTCAGATGGCCATCGAGCCTCTATTTGAAAACCTCCAAAGAAGGAGAACCCACCATCTCCAGAGGAAGCCTGTTCTACTGAGGAACCACTCTGTCAGGAAGTTCTTCCTAACGTTTAGCCAAAACCCCTTCCGATTTAATTTCAACCCATTGATTCTGGTCCAACCTGCTGGGGCAACAGAAAACAACTCCGCACCATCCTCCATAGGACGGCTCTTCAACTGCTTGAAGATGGCTATCATATCACCCCTCAGTCGTCTCCTCTCCAGGCTAAACATTCCCAGCTCCTTCAGCCTTTCCTCACAGGACTTGGTCTCCAGACCCCTCATCCTCTTCCTTGCCCTCCTCTGGACATGTTCCAGCTTCTCTATATCCTTCTTACACTGTGGTGCCCAGAAGCTGCTACGCAGAGGCAGGCCATGGCAAACCACCTCTGAATGTCTCTTGCCCTGAAAAACCTAAAGGGTTGCTATAAGTCGGCTACAAGTTGAAGGCCCTCTACCTCTACACACACCCAACTTTTTTTCTCCCTCAGTCAAAGGGCACAAAAAGGGAAGCGTTTCAACACTGTTCATTTCAGCACTGTTCATTTGGTATGCAGACAGAGGGAGGACCCTCCCTCCCAAATCAAACTCAGCTGCAGAGCCCCAACAACTGTAGCTTCCAGGGATATTTCTGTATTATTTGGTGACTTGGAGGATATCTAGGCCACCACTCCGGAGAAACGGCATAAACTGGCGTAGAAAAAAATGTAATAGAAACATAAAATGTCAAATGAGTCTGAGCGATTAAAACCCAGCCTTTCAAAATCCGGCCAGAGCATAAAATCAACACGAAACATTGAGCAGTTTAAGTTCTCAGGCTAAAAGCAGACTACCCTGACCTGGACGGCCCAGGCTAGTCCAATCTCATCAGATCTTGGAAGCTAAGCAGGGTCGGCCCTGGCTAGTACTTGGATGGGAGACCTCCAAGGAACACCAGGGTGGTGACGCAGAGGCAGGCAATGGCAAACCCCCTTGGTTCACCTCTTGTCTTGAAAACCCTCTGGGGGTCACCATACCTTGGCTGCAACACGATGGAATTTAATTATTGTCCCGCCCTGGATCGGCCAGGCTAGCCCTCTCATGCCAGATCTTGGAAGCTTAGCAGGGTCAGGTTAGGACTTGGACGGGAGACCACTGAGGAAGTCCAGGGTTGCTACGCAGAGGCGGGCCATGGCCAACCACCTCTGAATGCCTCTTGCCTTGAAAACCCTGTTAGGGTAGTATAAATTGGCTGCAGCTTGATGGGGAGGGGGAGCAGACTATGGCTGCGATCAGACGGCAGGCTTTGGCACGGTCTGGCCACGCCTCTAATTTTTCCAGAGCTATTTGTTCTGGAGAGGCGCGATCAGACACGTCACCCTATTCCTGCCTCACCCCATGGTTGACCATTCAGACCGCCGCTGCATGGTCACCACAGAGAGGGCAGACAGGCAGCTTCTTTAAAAAAAAAACCAAAAAATTAACCTCTGATGTGTGCATGCACATAACTGCTTATTCACTAGAACAGATATGGGGGTATGTGCACATCACTAACTGGAAAAAAAAATAGGCAGTCGGGGACCAGAAGTATCAGACCTCGCTGAGCGGCTTGAGTGCACAAGGGAGAGATCAGATGCCTGGAAATCCGCGGTATGACATGTTCAATTGTAAACACCAGACTTTATCCACTGTTGGGAAAGTCGGGGTTGAGGACGGGGGTACGACGACTAAGGGAGAGATGACAGATGTTGCTGTCTAATCATGCACTTCAAATCTGGTAGGGAGCTGCCGTGACATCGGAGCGACTTGCCCGTCTGATCACAACCAATAAAAAGTTCAAAAGATCAAACCTTTTATTTAAAAACCTGGGTGAATAGAAACGTTTTTGCCTGGAGCCAAAAGGAAAGTAGTGTAGGTGCCAGGCAAGCCTGAGGGTCAGGGCATTCCACTGGCAAGGGGCCACTCCGAAAAGGCCCTGCCTTTTAGATGAGCAGCAGTGGCTAGGCTGCCCAGGGGACGGGCTGTCTACATTTCTCCGTGTGGCCCCTGTGAGAAAATTCCCCTCTTCCTCATGAGGGTTGAACTCAAGAGCTATATGAAAAGGAGTGTGGTTTCCCCATCTGTGGTCTAGGGTACACAGGGATTATAATCAGTTTTACATAGGCGTGGATACTGTGGAACATTTCCTCTAATTAAAAGGTGAGGGGGTGACAATTCTGTGCTCCCACCGCAGACTTGACTCCTACCTATAGTGACCCCAAGGTCCCATCCCTCAGAAGCAGCACTTCAGGGGTCTTTCCGGGGGTGGAGGGATGCCAGAGGAGGGAGGAGACAAAGAACTCTTATTCTGCTGACAAAATTCCCTTCGTTCTGTGGAGATTTACCAAACCATAGGTATTAGCAGGGGTCATTTCATAGAAAAAGAGATGCAGGAACTCATTAGCATAACTCATTAGCATAACTTATTTGCATATGCCACACCCCCTGACATCACCGGAAGTGTGTCAGAAGGCAACACCCACCGCTCAGGCTCCACTGGACTGTTTTGGATTGCTAGCTATTGGGGGGGGGGGGAAATGTGCAGATCTGTCCTCGCAGAGGAGGGAGAGCTTGTACCAGAATAAAACTTGGTCTTAAAGGTGCCACTGGACTGTTTTGGACTGGGAGCTGGGGGGGGGCTCTGCAACTTACCTGGCTGCTTCTTGCTCTGACTGAGGGCTGCTGGGAGCCGGGGGCGGGGCTTGTTGCATGGGCTCTTTACTGCCGGAGCTCTGCTCCTGTGCACTCCTGCAGGAAATGACCCCTGGGTATTAGAAAACACAGATTAGAATGCTTTCAAAGCATGTCACTCATTGTTCAAAGGAATGCCTCATATTTCGTATGAGGCATTTGTCAAGAATCCCTTGGCAAGAATTTCCTCAGGGGGAACACACACGCAAATACACACACACACCCCTCTGCAGTGTTTCCATCCCCCCCCCCCGGCGTAGCGCTTTATGTCATAAGAATTGTGATATAAGATCCTGAAGCGCCCCATTCACACACTACAAACATCTGCCGCATTTCCCCCACTGCCCTCATCTTTGACTGACGGGGAACCAGTGTGAGAAATCCCATTTTTCTGGGTTCCTCCTGAAGAAATCCTGCGCTTGTTTTTCTTCACCGCCTGCTCAGCCTAATGCTCTCAGAAAGATTAGTCTGTTTTCTCTGCATTTGTGTAAGACGTTTTGTCACAAACATCTCCCATCCCACGTTTCCTACGGGGTGAGTGTGCTGCAAGGATTGAGGGGAAAAAAGAAACTGATGTGGTGGAGATAAGCTCTTTCTCTCTCGTTGCTCATCATCCTTGTGTGTGTGTGTGTGTGTGTGTGTGTGTAGTGATGTCAAAGCACAGCCAACTCATAGTGACCCCCATGTTGGGGTGAGTGTCTCACCATGCCTGGACACTGGGGGGCTCTACATCATTGTCAGGTTATATAGGTGTTATTGCTTTGAATAGGTGGCCTCTCTTTGTTTTAACCTGGGAGCTGACCTCTGACCCCAGCTTGGTGTAGTCGTTAAGTGCGCGGTTAAGTGAGGCAGTTTGGTGTAGTGGTTAAGTGCGCAGACTCTAATCTGGGAGAACCGGGTTTGATTCCCCACTCCTCCGCTTGCAGCTGCTGGCGTGACCTTGGATCAGTCACAAGTTCTGTCAGAGCTGTTCTCTCAAGGGTAGTTCTCGAGAGAGCTCTCTCAGCCCCACTGACCTCACAGGGTGTCTGTGGTGGGGAGGGGGAGGGAAAGGAGATTGTGAGCCGCTCTGAGACACCTTTGGGTAGTGAAGGGCAGGGTATAAATCCAATCTCTTCTTCTTCCTCCTCTCTCTCCCACTTTTGTCCTCTCACTCTCTGCTAGGGATGCCAGGTCCCCTCGCCAATCTGGAGGGGGATTTGGGGGCCATTCTGGAGGTGGGTGGGGGTGCCCCCAAGCCCCACCCCCAAACTGCCACCACCCAGAGCCACCCCACTCCCTCCCTGCTAAAAGATGTAAAGGGCTCTCGAGCTGGTCGACGGGCCACGGGCTCTCCATCAATCAGCTGAGGCCCTTTAAATCTTCTAGCAGGCAGGGGGAGAGGCGTGGCTGTGGCTTGGGGGTGGGGCTTTGGGGGGCGGGTCTTCCCCCACCAGCCAGCTGCCGGAGGTGGATTAGACCCTCCCCCCAGGAGCAGGGGAAACCCCGCCCAGGCCTCGGGGCTGGTAGCCCTACTCTATGCACATGGCCTTTCGCGGAGACACAGGTCTCCGCAGGTCTCTCCTGTGGAAACAATGCCCCTCCTCCTCCCCCACACATGATGGTGGACAAGCTGGCCTATTTGTGACAGGGAAAGTGCTCTTTAGATTGGGCTCCTCTTCCTCTTCCTTTGATTGCAACCCGAATGTGGACTGGATCTACTTGGATCAATGTAAGCTGACCTCTTTGGCCATCTACTTCTTGGGAGATGCATTTACTGCCCCCAGTATCACGCTCCTATGACTGGGCAAAACTCTGCTCTATTCACCAGATATCCCAATACCCAACAAGGGGCTTTCAAGGCAACCGAGGAGCAGAGGAGGTTTGCCATCGCCATCCTCTGCAGAGTCCTCCGTGGTGGTCTCCCATCCAAGCTCTGACCCGGCTTAGCTTCTGAGTTCTGACGAGATCCTGCCTTCCCTCCCTCAACGTCCTTTCTTGAACGTAAAAGGAAAGAAGCTGCCCTGCTGCTTTGCGTGAGATTCTTGGACGAGAGTGTGGGAGCCTCTTCTTAGCAACCGTCCTGCAGACCTGAGTGGAAGCTGGAGAACAGGGAACTCCTGACCAATGTTCCCTCTAAGCCGTGGAGTCTCATGAGCAAAAATTCTACTTTGTGAACGACTGGCATTAAAGTTGTGAGTCAGTGATTTGGCTTCTGCATAAATTTGTTTGCTCTGGAGCCGTCCCTTCCTGAGCTAAGACAAAAACGCGTGAGCTGGAGGCTAAAAATCTGTGCGCTAGCTCACACTAACTCAGCTTAGAGGGAACACTGCTCCTGACCACAAGGGGCCTCCAGCCCTTCCACTGTGACTGCTGGGAGCAGAACTAATGCAGTGCTGCCGCCAAGTCCCCGTGGGAGCAGGTGATGCCCCACTCGGAGCTCCTGTTGCCCACCGCCACTCCGAGTGTTGCCCATCACCACTCTAGAGCCATCCTTCCCGAACTAAGACAAAAATGTGTGAGCCAGAGGCTAAAAAACTGTGAGCTAGCTCACACTAACTCAGCTTAGGGGGAACACTGGTGGGGAGGGGAAGAGAAAGGAGATTGTAAGCCACTTGGAGACTCTTTTGGGTAGTGAAGGGCGGGATATAAATCCAATCTCCTCCTCCTCCTCCTTCTTCATAAGAATCTATCACTGGGAGATGCTACACTGTAAAAACGGGCCAGCCTGATTTAAAGTTTAGTGCAAAGTGGTTTCCTATCCTTACCTTTTTAGGAAAAGAAAAATTTATTCCACCTTCTTGGGAGGAATACATCAAATGGTTATGAAAGGGGGTATTTAGTAGATTTTTCTTTAGTCAGGAATTGATGGTATAACACAATACAGTTTATATTATACTCCATCAAATCAAAAATTCACGTATAGATAAGTCTTATTAGTTGGTTTTTCTAAAATCCAATGTTTAATGGTTTTACTGTTATATCACTTATTGCTCAAAACGAAATGACTTTCAAGTGTTCATCATAACAGGATATATGTAAACTATTCATATGTTCCAAAAGTTTGATGTATTAAATGTGATGTTATTAGTACTCAAAAATTTATGTAGAGTAAAAAAGGAAGTGGTTATTACTTGTATTAATGATTGTATGGACTTTCAAAACTTCAATAAAGATGTTGAAAAAGAAAAGAAAAGAAGGGATGTTCTTAGACTTCACTTCCCTGGGAAAGCTGAGCCAGCAAGCAGCCTGAAGCCTAATGCATTTCCCCCCTCAAGGGATGTGGTTTAGACACTGTCAATTCATTGGAACGGTTTTCAGCACATCATACTATCTTGTCAGTTCCTCGGGCGCTTGCTGTTGCTTCGTCCCAATGATTGATCATCTGGATGCAAATGTCCCTTCTGCGTGAGACGAATTCAGAATATCGCCTTGTTGCCCGGGAGAAGGCCTGCTATGCTATCCTTTAAAAAGGCCTTAGTTTGGCTTCATACAGGCTTGGGATCAAGACAGAAAACAACTGTGTACAACAATGCTAATACAACCTAGAAGGATTTCATTAAGCAAATAAAGATGCAATGTACAATACAAAAAAAAAAAATGATTGTGTCTAATTTTCGTTCATTCAACAAAGTCTCCAGATTATTATCTTCGTTTCGGATATCTTCTTCCAGAATATCATCATATTGTAAAACATCAATTTCAGAATACCTGAGTTCTTCAGTCAGCTTCTACGTTCATTCCAAGTTGCTGCAAAGTACTAAAGGACGTTATAAAGTTTCACAAAGCTCATTGTGCATGGAACTACCCATATTAGCATTACAGAGAGTATTTCTGTGCACAATGAGACTGTGTGACAGAGTGTTGGACTAGATGGGCCATTGGCCTGATCCAACATTGGCTTCTCTTATGTTCTTATGGCAACCTCTGGTGATTGTGTGTGCACCTGGAAGTCATGGAGACCTCTGGTGACTGACCCCTACTGGGGACCTGTAGGATATTCAGAGAGGTGGCTGAGTAAAGCCTGCCCCCGTCTCCCAACTGCTGGTATTCCAAGGAGGTCTCCCATCCAAGTACTTGCCAGAGTCGACTTTGCTTAGCTTCCAAGATCTGACCAGATTGGGCTTGTCTGGGCTATCCAGGCCAGGGTCGAGGGCAACATTTTGAAAGATGGGGACCACCTGTCCCATCACCGGTAGAGAAGCAGGAAGTTGGTTGCAATTTCTGTTTCTGTCCATAGGTGGTGCCCTCCTTCAGTTTGACAACTCCTGCTGCCATATATTTTAAAAATTGCAAAAGACCGTCTGTGTCTACAGGTATAAATAACCACATTAGAAGAAACAGGTGCAATGAGCAGATTGCATAATGAGAAGGATGATTACAGCAATAAGTATATGCATGAAAACACAGAGAGAATAGAGAAAGGATAGGTACAGTTGGCCGTTACGTCCCTGGATTAACCACCTATAAGGTGGAACAAAGTGATACTCGAAGGCTCCAGATAGAAGGAACCTTCAGAATGGATAGCCGATGTTCCATTCTCATTTGGAATTGAAGGCATCATTTTGAATGCTGGGATGTTAAAAAGCTATGCATAGAATGGGAGGGAGGAACTGTTGACCCCAGAGCTCCAGAACACACTGTTATCGGCTGCATCCCCTGAGGTGATAATGCCCAGCTTGTAGAGGCTGATTAAAGTCCACATCACCACTCTGCATATGTTTGCTAACAGAGCATTGGTGTTACAGGCCACATCAAGGTAAAGGTAAAGGTTCCCTTGCTCGAAAGCCAGTCGAGTCCGACTCTAGGGTTGCGGTGCTCATCTCTGTTTCAAAGCCGAAGAGCCAGCGCTGTCCGAAGACGTTTCCGTGGTCATGTGGCCGGCATGACTAAATGCCAAGGCGCACGGAACGCTGCTACCTTCCCACTGAAGTGGTACCTATTTATCTACTTGCAATTTCTTGCTTTCGAACTGCTAGGTTGGCAGGAGCTGGAACTAGAGATGGGAGCTCACTCCATCATGCGGCACACTCGGGTCTCGAACTGCTGAACTGCTGACAGCCTGCAGTTCAGCGTCTTAACCACTTGTGCCACCACAGCTCCTCACAGGCCCCATAGATGGATGCATTTCTTACAGAACGTACAGTAATGCCTTCTGTTGGCTGCATTTCTTGAGTTTTCGGAAGTCGCGGAAACGCCACTACCTCAAGGATGATTTGGAGATTTCCCCCATCTTGACTATGCAGTTGAAGGCAATAAAGAAGGATTCAGATTTCTGGAAAGGGGAAGTTCTCCTAATGTAAATGTGCCAGACTCTGCAACGATCCAAAGTATCTGAAGAAGTGCGCCTATACCTTCAACAGAACTTTGTTGGCCTTAAAGGAAAGGTCACACTGGACTCAAACTTTGTTTGGCTACCCGCCTGAATCTATCCAAAGTGTATCAGTTCTTCTCCTTTGGATTGGCTGGGCTTTGGAGAAGACGAAGGTAAGCTGATTGCTTAACTGTTGTGGAAGGTCGAGCTGAACGCCAGAATAAATGAAATGTCATAGCAAGGAGAAGTACCACTTTATCGCTGTGAAATATAAAAAGACCCACGTGAATGGAGAGTGTGTTGATCTCACAGACTCTCTTAGCTGAAGTAATTGACACCAGAAATAAAATGTGAAGGGTAAGGTGTTCTAGAGGTACTTCCTGCAAAGGTTCAAACAGAGACTTGTTGAGGGCTTGAAGTACATCATGAAGTCCCCAAGATAGAAAATGAGGTACCATTGGATGGTAAGACAGAGAAATGATATGAAGCTAATTTTAACCCAAGGATTCCCTTTCAGAGGAGTGCCATCCTCCGTTGATACAATAGATAGAAATCTGGCTATCTGCCTGTATAGAATATTAAGTTTCAGGTAGGGATGGGCACGAACCAGCTCACAAACAAAAGTTCGTCATGAATTTTGGCTGGTTCGTGGTTCACGAAGCGATGTTCGCTAACTGAAGAGCCGCCACGAACTTCCACAAATTTTAAGGCAGTTCATGGCATCTCCAAGCCATTTAAACCCCTGCTTCTGCTCTTCCTGAAAAACTGCTGAACGGCGGGGAGCAGAAAGCAAGGGGTTTGAATGGCTCCGTACCATTTACGGTGTTGTTGTACAGTTATTTCCTCGGGCGGAGTTGGGAAAATGTCCACAGCTGGTAACACTGGACTGTGATCTGAAATTAATTTTATATCTGTACCAGCTGGTTCTGTTATATTGACCTTGAAACCTTGGAAGAGCCCTCAGGACACCTGCTATCTTTGTTGTTGGCCTGCTTCTTATTCTTTGTTTCAACAAGTAATTTATCGAATTTCTCTCCAAACACTGTCCTCCAGAATATGGGGTACCAGCCAAGCTGATTTTGGTGGCTGCATCCACTGCCCAGTTCTGGAGCCAAAGGCAGCACCTGGGCAGTACAGAAGATGCTATAGCCCCAGAGGAGAATTTCATGGTGTTAATTAGTACCCCTGCCATAATTTTAGTACACAGCTGAGCCCGAAATCAAGGGGGCTACAGGGGCACGGATCAAAGGAGTACACATCAGATCAGTAGTATTCATAGGGAATGAATGTAAATGTCTAGTGTGTGCCCAGAGCAAAATCTAACAGAGGTTGGGAAAGCCCACTCGTCCCTAACCTTCTCTTCAAAGGTCTCAGGAAATGCAAACATATGTGGCATCGTTTTAAACCACCAAAACATGTCTTTAATGCCCAGCGATTCTTCACCTATGCCTTCCTTAGGCACCTATTCATTACGCACCTTGAGTTCCAAGACGCTCACGGCTTTTACTAGTGTGAGTCAGTGTTCCCTCTAAGCTGAGTGGGCGTGAGCTAGCTCACAGTTCCTTAGCCTCCGGCTCACACATTTTTGTCTTAGCTCAGGAAGGATGGGGCTCCAGAGCAAACTAATTTATGCCGTAGCCAAATTGCTCTCTCACAACTTTAATGCCGGTAGCTCACAAAGTAGAATTTTTGCTCACAAGACTCCACAGCTTAGAGGGAGCATCGGTGTGAGTGTACGGCCGGGTGTGTGAAAAAAAGCCTCCCATTCTCGCTATCTCTGCTGAGGCACTTTTTAAAAGAGAGTTTTGTCCTAAATGTTTTCAGATTCTTCTAAATCAATAAGAGAAGGTTCTGACCCATATGTGGAACCATGGGGAGAAAGTGCTTCCTTTCTGCGCTGCCTTCGTTGGTCATGAGGAACCCAGTGTCAGTGGGACAGAGGTTGGATTGTGTCCTTTATAAACCAGGTTCTTAAGAGGGCAGATGGGGGGCGGGCAGGTGGAATTTGAGGCAGCATTCTGTCTGAAACATTTCCTTCCCCCTGGATTTCTCGGCCCCATGGGCCATTTCTTTCTACAAAACTCATCTCCTCCCATATAACCCTGTGCACTAGGAATGTGAAAATCTGGTAGGAACAGCATTTTACTCTGGTTTCTTTGTGACTGATTTCACACCTAGCCTTTGTCCCGGGCTTGCTCCTCCTTTCCCTCCACTTCTTCTGGTCAATTTCACACCATTTGTCCCGCGGCCGCCCTTTGACCCGCAGCTTCCTCCGTTTTGCTCCGGCACAGCTCAATCCTTGATTTCCAAGAAGTTTCCTGTTGCCGTGCGGAGAAAAGGTGGGAGGGGAAAGGGGAGGGTTTAAGAGGGCGAAGACAGGGGAGTGGGAGGAGGGAGGACGCAGGAAGCCGCAGGAAGCCACAGGAAACCTCGCCAAGGAAATCGAACTCCGAGAGCAGATTGAAAACAGCCACGTGCCAAGAACTCTAATGAGAAATTAGTTTAAGTGGTCCGGGGAAAACTACCCCGCTAGTAAACAGGGTAAGTAACATGTGTGAAATCAGTCTGTGGGTGTATGTGCAGAGGAGACAGGGAATTAGATAAGCATATGAAGCAGAGGTCCATCAGTGGCTATTAGCCACAAGGTATAGATAGGGACTCCGGGGCAAGTGATGCTCTGTCTTCTTGGTGCTTGGGGGGGGCAACAGTGGGAGGGCTTCTAGTGTCCTGGCCCCGCTGCTGGACATCCTGATGGCACCTGGTATTTTTGGCCACTGTGTGACACAGAGTGTTGGACTGGATGGGCCTTTGGCCTGATCCAACATTGGCGTCTCTTATGTTCTTATGTTCTTTTGACAGTTATCTCAAGTTTACACATATTACCCTATTCTCTATGTTATCTAAATAGAAGAAGAAAAGAAGAACAGGTTTTTATACCTGTTTTTTCTGTATGTTAAGGAGTCTATAAGTCTGTGGTCACACACACTAAATAATCGACTTTCAATCGACTTTCAAACTGGATTTTGCCAGTTCACATAGTAAAATTCCCGTTGGAAAGGGCACTGAAAATGGATTGAAAGTGGATTATTTAGTCTGTGTGACCACAGCCTAAGAGTGTCTTACAATCATCTTCCTTTCCCTTCCCTTCCCCACAACAGGCCCCTTGTGAGGCAGGTAGGGCTGAGAGAGGCCTGAGAGAATGGTGACTGGCCCCAGGTCACCCAGCAGGCCTCATGTGGAGGAGCAGGGAATCGAACCTGATTCACCAGATTAGAGTCCATTGCCCTTAACCACTGAACCACCCTAGCTCTCAAGAGTAGGTTTTAATACCCTGCTTTCCTCTACCTTAAAGAGCCTCAAAGCAGCCTACAATCACCTTCCCTTCCTCTCTCCGCAACAGGCACCTTCTGAGGTAGGTGGGGCTGAAATATAGTAGCCAGCTCTGGGTTGGGAAATGTCTGAAGATTTTGGGGGTGGAGCCTAGGGACAACAGGCCTAGGGGAGGGGGAGGGGCCTCCTCATGGTAGGATGCCACGGAGTCTGCCCTCCAAAAGCAGCCATGTTCTCCAGGGGAATTTATCTCTGTAGTCTGGAGATCAGTTGTAAAAGCGGGATATCTCCAGGCCCCACCTGGAGGCTGGCATCCCTACATGGGCCCCTCCTGCCCCGCGGCTTGGTTGCAGGGCCCAAAATCTCCAATCAAGAGGCCTCCTGTGTGGGAGTTGCCCAGCTGTGGGATTCTGCACTGACATTGCCTCTGACAATGACACCCAATGGGCAGGGGAAGGCTGAGGAGATAAAGGCATGAAGGTGAGCCAAAGGTGTGTTCCTTTGTTTTCACAGAGGTGCAAAGCAGACCAGAACAAGATGGGGGGAAATTAGCAACCAGTCAGGTTCACAGGAGAAAAAGCAGAGGTCTCAATTCTCCTTGGGCTGCTATAGAGGCAGAAAAAGAACGGAAGGAGGATGGTGAGAGCCGTTCATCAAGGTGGAAATTCCAACCAACTTGGTGGGCGATTTCTCACTAGAGCTGCCTCGCAGCGCCGCGCCGTTTGCCCCAACACAAACATGTCAATTTCACACCCAAGGCTGCGGGGCTGCATTTGACCCGAGGCTTCGCCCGATTTCCTCCGCAGTTTCATGATCCTCAAAAACCAGGATCACGAAACTGCAAAGGAAATCGGGCGAAGCCTTGAGTCAAAATGCAGCCCCCAGAGCTTCGGGTGTGAAATTGACATGTTTGTGTCAGGGCAAACGGCGGCGGCTGTGCTGCGAGGCAGCTGTAGTGAGAAATCGCCTGGTGAGAATCCCTACACATGGGATTGTAGGAAAGAAGAAGAATAAGAGTTGGTTTTTATACCCTGCTCTTCACTACCTGGAGTCTCAGAGTGATTTACAATCGCCTTCCCTTCCTCTCCCCACAACAGACACCCTGGCGGATTTTGCACAAGGAGCTGTGCCGCTGTCACGCCTCCCTTTGCCCCGCCTCCATCGGTCAATTTCCCACTTGAAGCCGCGCGGCCGCATTTTGACCCGCGGCTTCGCCCGATTTTCCCCGTGGTCTCGTGATCCTCAAAAAACAGGATCATGAAACTGGGGAGGGAAATCGGGCGAAGCCGCGGGTCAAAATGCGGCCACGCGGCTTCGAGTGGGAAATTGACCTAAGGGAGGTGTGACGGTGGCTCAGGTCCTTGTGCGAAATCAGCCCCTGTGACGTAGGTGGGGCTGAGAGAGCTCTGAGAGAAATGTGACTGGCCCAAGGTCACCCAGCTGGCTTCATGTGAAGGAGTGGGGAGTCAAACCTAGTTCTCCAGATTACAGTCCACTGCTTTTAACTACCACACCAAGCTACCCACCATTCAAAATAATGCACTTAGTTCCAGTTGAGAAATTCTTTTCTGGGATTTATTTTTTAAACAAACAAACATTAAACTGAGATTACTGAGTTGAAACGGCATCACATACCTACCTTTTGCTTATGAAAAACATGAATGATAAGTAGGGGAGAGGGGTAGAGTCTCTGCTTGGCTCAGTGGTAGAGTCTCTGCTTGGCATGCAGAAGGTCCCAGTTTCAATCCCCTGCATCTCCAATTAAAGGACTAGGCAGTAGGTGATGGGAAAGACCGCTGCCTGAGACCCTGGAGAGCTGCTGCCAGTCTGAGTAGACAATACTGACCTTGCTGGACCAAGGGTCTGATTCAGTAGAAGGCAACTTTGTGTGTCCATGAGAGGGGTGGGACTCATTAGCAGTGTTCCCTCTGAGTGAGTGTGAGCTAGCTCACAGTTTTTTAGCCTCTAGCTCACACATTTTTGTCTTAGCTCAGGAAGGAGGGCTCCAGAGCAAGCTAATTTATGCAGTAGACAAATCGCTTGCTCACAACTTTAATGCCAGTAGCTCACAAAGTAGAATTTTTGCTCACAAGACTCCACAGCTTAGAGGGAACATTGCTCATTAGTTGCATCATTCCCTCAATAACTCCTCCTTCTTGTGGGACATTTTTAATTGACATTTGTCTTTTTCCATGTACGTATTTTGATTTTGTTTTTAACTCATTCCAAGGTGTGTTTTTATCCTGTTCTGCTATTGGTTGCTGGCTGCCTTGGTGGGCCCGATTGGGCTGAAAGGTGGGATATCAATCTCGTAAAATAAGTAAATAAGAAAAGATCACCAGGGGGGGAAATTGGATAAAACTGAATGAACATGAGAAAAGTTTACATCTGTTTTTAGTGTATCTGAGATACTCCCCCCCCACCACAAAAGGGAATGGTGTAAAAAAATCACAGTGATTTAAAATTGGTTACCCTTCTCTCCATCAGCAGTCCCTATGTTCTTATACTATGGTGACTGAGGGGGACCTCCACATTCAGAGGCACTAATTCTCTGAGTCCCAGAGGCAGGATGCAACATCAGGGGAAGGGCTCGGCCTCTATGTCCTGCTGTTGGCCCTCCGGAGGAACTGGTTGGCCCCTGTGTGAGACGGGATGCTGGACTAGATGGACCACTGGGCTGATCCAGCAGGGCTCTTCTTATGTTCTTATCAGGAGAAGGCCTCAGCCTCTCTACCCTGTTGTTGGCCCTCCAGAGGAACTGGTTGGCCCCTGTGTGAGATGGGATGCTGGACTAGATGGACCACTGGTCTGATCCAGCAGGGCTCTTCTGATGTTCTTAGGAAGGCCTTGGCCTCTCTGCCCTGTTGCTGGCCCTCCAGAGGAACTGGTTGGCCACTGTGTGAGGCAGGATGCTGGACTAGCTGGACCACTGGTCTGATCCAGCAGAGTTTATTTATGTTCCTATGGATGTCACCACCTTCATTATGCAAACATCTTGCTGAAACCTTCTCAACCCAACTACACATAAACAAAAAGGACAATCGAGTATTTATTATTTTCTTTATGTTATTTATACCTTGCCTGTCCCCCCAGTGGGGTACCGAGGCAGCTTAAAACATTCTCCTCTTTTCCATTGTGTCCTCACAACACCCCTGTGAGGTAGGCTAGGCAGAGAGTATGTGACTGGCCCAAGGGCACCGTGCAATCTCCCATGGCAGAGTGAGGATGTACACCTTAAGTCTCTTAGACCCTAGTCTAGATGCACTAGCCAGCCACCACACAACGCTGCCTCTCTGCACCACACTTTTACCTTTCCCACTGACCTTGAGTCTGCCACCATCGCTCGGACCACCGCCCAGGCCACAACGAAGGCAGCTGGAAATCCTACAAATGGGGAAAATATATATATATGAATAGATCAGATTTGCATAAGGAACAAAATAGTGACTAAACCCCCTTATTTTTCCTTTGGCAACAGCAGGTAACAAAAGCCGTTTGGGAACAGGAATCGATGGCTTTCCTGCTTTCATCCCATTCTAAACACACGGCTGGTTCCGGGTTCAGATTGAAAGGGAAGGGAAGGATGGCAGCAGAGAAGGAGGTGACTTTTCTCACAGGGTGCAGATTGGCTTTGTTTTCCCACCCTGCTATTGTCGATGACCACACAAAATGTGCGGGTTTCTGCAGGGCTTTAGACACCAGAGATGACAGTAAGACAAAGGCCCAGTCTGCATCTAGCATTCGCTCCGTTGTTTTACCAAACCCACCCTGGAACAGAAAATGATGCAGCTCAAAACCACATTCAGGTCGAATCTGCATTTGCGTTTTTCAATCCGTTTCGTGCTTCTGCAACGCCGTCTTTCTCTATGCTTGTCTGACAGTTGTTTGGAGAAGATTAATTTAAAATGGTGCGGAGGCACAATTACAATGGCGCTGCCACAAGAGGGCGATAAACCTATGCAGACAGGCAAAAGTATGATAGCACAGTTGAAGTGTGAAAACGAAAGAAAATGTAGACAGTTTTTTTTGAAGACGGAGTCAGAAGGCTGGGACACTGGTGGGAAAGACAAATGCAGATTTGGCCTCAAATACCCTGGGACAACACTGTACTGACTGCAGAGTCACCCCCGAACGGCCATAAAACGGCCATAAATCTATGCAGATGGCTACCATAAAAACCCGATGATCAAAGGAAGTGAAACCATCATGCAGTCTGGAGGGTACCCTAAAAATCCCTAACCCAGTTGAGGGGGGGGGGGGAAATAATTTTTGTTATCTGACATTGATGCGTATGTCTCTTATAAAGTTTCATTATTTGCTCTTGCTGCAAAGAATATACGTTCCAAGGTGGCATCGGGAAGGGACGTTATTCAGGCTACTGTATTAAATTAGTCCTATTTGGTTACTGATCTTTGGCATTTCTGTATATTCTGACTCTAACCTATCGCTTGTTCGCAATTTGTGTTTTCTAATTTTGTAACGGCCAATGGCTAATTGCAATAAACTGAACTGAGAAACTGAAACCATAAAAATCCGATGATCAAACGAAGTGAAAGCAGCGTGGAATGCAGAGGGGGATTTCTGTTCCAAGGTGGGTTTGCTAAAACAACGGAGGGGAAAGCCAATGCAGAACAGACCAAAAGCAATGTATGGACACTATGGTCAACTGCTCATTGGAATAAATATGCCTTTAGGCCTTCAAAGGCCTACATAGGATGCTTACCAGTTTAGGGATTCTGATTTAATATCCATTACATTTCTACTGGCCTGTAGCTACATTGGGGCTATTTGCCCCCTTCCTGAAAGGGCCAGCCCCACAAGATTGTTTTAAGAAGGTTTTTTTTTTAAAAAAAAGAAGGGATCCTTTAAATACCTTTGAGAAGAAGTGGGGGATGGCGCACACTCCTCTCCCTCCCTCCTGCAAGGTTTAAAGGGCCCTCCAGCTGATCGGCGGGCCACGGACCCCCTGCCGATCAGCTGAAGAGCCCTTTAAATCTTGAGGGGGGGAGGGAGAGGGAGGGCCGGTGGCAGTCGGGCTTGGGGGCGGATTGGAGCTAACATAAAAATAATGGCAGCCCCATCAGAAAAAAAAAATGCCCCACAAGGCACCAAACCCTGGCTACAGGCCTGTATTTCTAGGCCAATCAGCTCTTGCACCTCAATACCATTGGCTGTTGTTGTTTTCCCTCCAGTGTATTCACTGGTGACAGGGTCACCATCCCACTCTTAAGGAAGAAAAACTTCCGCCTTTCGACCCCATCTGGCTATCTATGCTTCCTGCTCAAAATAGTAGAGAAACTTACGGTCTTGTATCTCAAGTGACAGGACTCCCGGGCAGGGCTCTTTTTGTAGCCGGAACTCCTTTGCATATGAGGCGACACACCCCTAATGTAGCCAATCCTCCAAGAGCTTACAGGAGGCCCTGTAAGAAGAGCTCTGTAAGCTCTTGGAGGATTGGCGACATTAGGGGTGTGTGGCCTCATATGCAAAGGTGTACCTGCTACAAAAAGAGCCTTGGGTCACGGGTGTTGACTTGGATAGGAGCCAGTCAGTAGACACTGGATGGGAGTAGGGTTCCCATTTGCCCACTTGTGGCAGGAGACCTCCAGCCGATTGTAGCCCTTGCCTGCCGACGCTCAGATGATCGACCAGAGAAAACTGGGACCAAAGGGAGGTGCACAATCATCCTGGAAAGAAAATTTACAAAGAAAAATAAGGCATCAGCCAGTTACCAGATGCTCTGACCATAGTTTCTGGTGATTGCTAGAGCTACCCTATCATTTCTGGGAAGAGGAGGAAGAAGAAGAAGAAGAAGAAGAAGAAGAAGAAGAAGAAGCAGAAGAAGAAGAAGAAGAAGAAGAAGAAGAAGAAGAAGAAGAAGAAGAAGAAGAAGA
>NW_015171516.1:113823-122331 GCF_001447785.1 Gekko japonicus
GGAGGAGGAGGAGGAGGAGGAGGAGATTGGATTTATACCCTGCCCTTCACTGGGAGTCACAGAATGGCTTACAATCTCCTTCCCTTCTTTTCCCCACAACAGACACCCTGTGAGGTAGGTGGGGCCGAGAGAGCTCTGAGAGAACTGCTCTGGAGAGCGCAGCTCCAAGAGAACTTAAGAACATAACATAAGAACATAAGAGAAGCCAATGTTGGATCAGGCCAATGGCCCATCCAGTCCAACACTCTGTGTCACACAGTGGCCAAAAATACCAGGTGCCATCAGGATGTCCAGCAGTGGGGCCAGGACACCAGAAGCCCTCCCACTGTTGACCCCCCCCCCCAGCACCAAGAATACAGAGCATCACTTGCCCCAGAGTCCCTATCTATACCTTGTGGCTAATAGCCACTGATGGACCTCTGCTCCATACGTTTATCCAATTGCCTCTTGAAACCGTCCATGCTTGTAGCTGCCACCACCTCCTGTGGCAGTGAATCCCATGTGTTAATCACTCTCTGGGTGAACAAAACTTGTGGTCTCCAAGGTCACCCAGCAGCTGCATGTGGAGGAATGAGGAAATCAAACCTGGTTCTCCCCAGATCAGAGTCTGCACACTTAACCACTACACCAAACTGTCTCAGGAACTCTATGGTCAGAACTTCCAGTGAGTGGCTGATGCCTTATTTTTTTAAAAGACAAAATCTCCCAGAACTCTGCCTGTCCCCACACCCCTTCCACTGGTTGTCACACACCGCTTGGAAATCCTAGATGGGGGTGTAAAGGTCTGATCCGTTGCAGACTGCCAGTCGCCCAGCGGCATCCATCACAACACAGCCCACTAATGGAGTGTTTTGTCGTGAGCATCCCATTAGGCAGACAGCGGCGAAAAGTCAATCGAGAATCGCCGCACAGATCAAGTGAGCGAAGCAGGCAGGGTCCAAACAAACAGCCCTTTTCTAACGAAGACCCAGAAATTCTTTCATTTGGTGCAGCGAAAAGACAATCGAGAATCGCCGCACAGATCAAGTGAGCGAAGCAGGCAGGGTCCAAACAAACAGCCCTTTTGTAATGAAGGCCCAGAAATCCTTTCATTCGGTGTAGCGAAAAGACAATCGAGAATCGCAGCACAGATCATGTGAGCGAAGCAGGCAGGGTCCAAACAAACAGCCCTTTTCTAACGAAGGCCCAGAAATGCTTTCATTTGGTGCAAGGCAGTATTTCGCTTAAGATTAAAAAAAAAAAAAAAAGACTGGCAAACAACGGAGAGAGGCTTCGGTCTGAGCGAGGCATCAGAAACCAGCTGTTCACAGAGGTTCTCATAAGGGAGCAATCCCCCCACACCAATCTCTTCGATTTAGAAAATTAGCAGACAGTGGGAAGAGTTCTAGCTTAACGTTCTTCCGCTTGATATAATTGTTTTCTGTGTGCAAGAATGTCTTTCCTGGGGGAACATGTCATCATCTCTGCCTCTGCCGACAGCGTAATGCGTTCGAGAGGCAGGTTTACCACCTCAATGGAAACCAGGGGCCTAAGTGGAAGCTCACAGAATGGAACATTCCCTAATTAGGTCGGCTGCAGCAGAGGACTGTTTGCTGGTGCACCCTCTCCAAATGTTAAAGCCAAAGGAGCAGGCAGTTAATTGGCAGCAATTATGCTCTCCACAGATCTGCTCTCTCTCGTCGGGCAGACAGCGGGACGGGTTCTGCAGTCGCTCCTTAATCCTTCATGTAGCGTGATCCAAAAGTCAAAAAGAGAAGGGGAGGGGAAGCGGGTCTAACACCATCTTACTTACCCAAACCCCAGATTGTCTAGGAACGGCCCAAGAGGGCTGACAGGCTGTGCCTAGCAACCAGAGAGAGGAGATTGGATTTATACCCTGCCCTTCACTACCCAAGGGAGTCTCAGAGCGGCTTACAAACTCCTTTCCCTTCCCCTCCTCACAGCAGACACCCTGTGAGGTAGGTGGGGCTGAGAGAGCTCTGACAGAAACTGCTCTTTCAAGGACAACTCTGCCAGAACTATGGCTTGCCCAAGGTCATCCAGCCAGGTGCAAGCGGAGGAGTGGGGAATCAAACCCGGTTCTCCCAGATTAGAGTCCGCGAACTGAACCAAACTGAAGAGGACGGGGACATTGGAGGTGCTGGCAGTGGAAGTGTTTATTTGTTTATATTTATACTAGGAAAAAGGCCCATTGTGGAAATAAATACAACGGCCTCTAGAAAGAGGCTCTGGGTGGGTGCCCCGGCCTTGGACACTCAGTGTCAATTTGCTGTGGCAACCTCAGCAGGGTATAATGACACTGAGTCCACCATTTTCTCCAGAGAAACTGATCTCTGCTACCTAAAGAACAGTTGTGAGTGGTCTCCAGCCCCCACATGGAGATTGGCAACAATGGTTCCCCAGAAGGGAATAGTTGGTTTGGAGGGTGGAGTCTATGGCTTTGTACCTGTCCGAGATCCCATGCCTCCTGAAACCTCACCCTCTCCAGGCTCCATCCCTCACCTCTCCAGGAATTTCCCACCTGGAGTTGGCAACCCTATCTTCTTCCCAGCCAATCATCAACCTACCTACCTTTATTTCCCCCTCACTCTTCAGCTTTCCACCCCACACACACCTGCAGCCTCTCCCGTGCTCTGAAGCCCTGACTGCTACATCACATTGGCTGTCATACGGGGGCCACCTCAGCAGCATATAAGGATACAGAGCCCACCATTTTCTCCAGGGGAACTGATTTCTGCCATCTGGAAAGCAGTTGTAATTCTGAGTGATCTCCAGCCGTCGCCTGGAGATTGGACACATTTTACCTCAGAACAGCAAAACTGGTTAGAATGTTAGAGGCAAAAGCCAATCAAGTTGCATATGCAAACGACCTCCGTGTTCCAAGGCAAAAGCCAATGAGGCTACATATGCAAAAAACCTCTGTGTTCTGACTGGCTATGGGGGGGAGAGGAACAGCAGACTGCTTAGAATGTTGGAGGCAGGATTCAGGCAAAGCAGCCAGTGGACAGAGAGACCCTCTGAATGGCAGATCAGAGAGCGAACTGATTTTGGAGCGTGTGGAATGTTCTAGAGAAGTGCCACCACCATTCGGCTCTTATTTACAAGGGAGAGTCCGCCCTCCTCACATAGCAGGCTCAGGAAAGGTTCCGAGCACATAGATCTGCGAATAGTGCAGATTTACAATTAAAACATATCCATACAGCTACTATTAAAACCCACTAAATCACTGAACACTAAAAAACATACAATGTGCCTCAGCACCCTATGGGTGGGGGGACGACAAATTAGTGAACTGTAAATAAATTCAACTTTAGAATGGAAAAGGGATTTCCGGAATGAGAGACAATGTACTTTACCCCAGCCGATTAAGGTAAACCCCCACAGGTATTTGGTGTCTGAAAAGAACGCCACGAAGATCAAGCTGTGCAGATAGAGGCCTTCCACCAGGATCCAGTAGTAGTTGGTCGCCAAGAAGTAGATAAACATCACCACGGTGATCTTGCATCCCACCTGTCAAATCGATCCAAAGGTAAGCAAGCCTTCGCCATCGTTTGGGGCATTAAAGCTGTGTGGCACTATCCTTGCAGACTGGAACTGAGTCTTTCACTTTCAAGTAAGTGCGACATCAAAGCAAAGAATGGACAGGATTTCATGTTAAGGACGGAGAAGGCTGCTGGTAGATGTGTAACAGGGTGATATATGACGCTATAGTGATACTTAAAGAATTTACATGAGCATATCTGTCGATTCTTTAACACAATTTTTTAAAATGAAGGTATCGAAATTCAACTTTTAAAGTACAGAATACAAAAAAACAGAAGAACGTCCAAAAATAAGCTTATTCTAACAAAGTTTCCGGGTAATGCGTTTGTTTCCAAGGTCTTCACCAGAGAAGGATGATTATAACTGCACAGCTGTTTTCATTTCAACATTTCATTGTAGCTGATGTTACTAACACCTTCTAGGGTTGCCAGGCCACGGCGGGGGATCCGCACGTCTTCACAGGATCCCTGCCGCGGGGGACAGCGATACGCGTTGCACCGCTGTCGCCAGGATGTGACGCTACGCGTTGCTCTGGCAACGGGACTCCAAACAGCCCCGTTGCCAGAGTGACGCGTAGCGTCACATCCTGGCGACGGCAGTGCAACGCGTATCTCTGTCCCCAGCGGCAGGGATCCTGTGAAGACGTGCGGATCCCCCGCCGCAGCTTGGCAGCCCTAACATCTTCCTGACACTCACTCTAAGATATGCCTTGTATAGTTATATGCTTTATGAAGATTATGGAGTGTTGATTTTTCAACTTGACTTGACTAGTCTTGACAGTCTTTAGAAATGAAAGCTGGCCTGGAGAAAAACTGCCTCCTGACCCCAAAGTGGCAATCAGCATTTCTCTGGGCATGTAAGAAAGGGCCATGAGAACTAAGCCCTGGTGTCCCTGCCTAAGTAATATCCAAAGGAGACTACTACAGTGCATTCCTTGTACGGCTCCCTAAAATAAGGATTTGGAAATTAATGCAGGTTTAGAATACGGCAGGCCGATTATTAATTGGCATTCAGAGTACTCATCGTGTTGGAACACCTTCACTGGCTTCCATTTTATTTCTGGGTGCAATTCAGACTTCGGCCCAAGTTATGGGAAAACGCCCTCGTATATTTTAAGGGTCACTCCCGCAGCGGCGAGCGGAGAAGCCGGAGTAAGCGAAGGAGAAAAATACTTACATACTGGGACTTGTCTAAGACGGGAGCCACTATAACGCTCCGGAGGTCTCCCATGAGCAGAGAGTCCAGCTCTTTCACGCCAACCTGAGTGTGGACGACTTTGTCTTTGATAAAGATGCTGGTCGCTCGGAGCATGAAAGAGACAAACAGGTGCAGGTGGATGTAATTCCGGGTGCAGTGAAGCCTCCTGTTGGGGGTGAGAAGAGAATAAGGAGAGCCCTTGGTCCTAGGCTTAAAATTCAACTTAGCTCAGTATCTGGAGATCCCCTGCGAGCTTGGTGTCTCTAGCACACTGGGGTGGGAGTGGGGACTTCTACTGCACAACAAACCTCACAAACAGAACCAGTTTATTTGGCCCTTAAAAGTTTGTCATGGTTTGTGGTTCGCGAATCTGGCACACCATGAACCACAAACCAAGCCAAACTGCATTTTCCCAGTTTGTGCCCATCCCTAGCCACCTGGCAGGAAACCGAATTATTTGTTACAAATTAGGGTTGCCAGCCTCCAGGTGAGATCTGGAGATCTCCAGGAATTACAGCTCATCTTCAGGCTACATAAATTTCTTCTCCTGGAGAAAATGGCTGCTTTGGAAAGGTGGACTGTCTGGCAGTAGACCCTACCGGGGTCCTGCCCCTCCCTAAACCCCACCCTCCCAAGATCTGCCCTCGAATCCCCGGGTATTTCCGAATCCAGAGCTGGCAACCCTAATCCCCATTAAATATGCCATCACGAGGGAAAGGGTGTGAGCACCTTGGAAGCAGGAGGCACTTCAGAGTTTTCTACAGTCCTTATGAGTCTCCGAGCATCCGGATTCTGGAGTGGGGAATCACTCACCTGAAGTAGCCGATAATGAAAATTGCCACCGCCAAGGAGGTGAAGGAGACGGAGTAGCCAACAGTGTACATGATATAGAGGCGTTCAAAAAACTCCCTCTGGAGAGAAAACAAGAACAGCAAGACATGTAGGATAGTGTATTCACTCGGGTGTGCAAATCATCCAGGTCTAAAATATGGAGTTTTGCTGAGTCTTAAACTTTTGATTTTCAAAGCCGGGCTGGCATGGCACCAATGGATTTAATCTAAGGCCTTTAGAGATGTCACAGGGGGTTACCAGGTCCCTACTAGGGCTGAGGTGTGTGAGTAATTTTTTTTTAATTTTTCCAAGACATACATAACATAAAATGAGGGTATCTATTACCTCCTTAAAAGTTACTTACTTACAATCTCGTCCTTTAGCCAAACATTAATTTGAATATTTCACCTTGTATCACTGTATATTTATTTTGCAAACACATAACAATAAAGTTCTGTATATCCTAAAAAAAAAAAAAGGCGTCTTATGTTTGTTGTTTTATTTGTTTTATCCTTCCATCCATTTATAAAATCTTGACTAAGTGCTTTCAAAAATTTCCTCTGGTTGTCCTTTTAAGATTAAAAATAGTGTGTCCATTTCGGCAGTTTCCAAAATTTTGTTTGCAAGTTCTTCTCTTAAGGGTCAATCCTCAAAGAAATCAACCCTGACTGTTCCCTGGAAGGCCAGATAATGAAACTGAAGCTCAAATACTTTGGCCACCCAATGAGAAGGGAGCACTCACTGGAGAAGACCCTGATGCTGGGAAGGATTGAAGGTCAAAGAAGACGGGGACGGCAAAGGATGAGATGGTTAGACAGTGTCATAGATGCAACGAACATAAAGTTGAGCAAACTTCAGAGGACGGCGGAAGACCGGAAGGCCTGGCGTGATCTGGTCCATGGGGTCGCGAAGAGTCGGACTCAACTGTGCGACTGAACAACAACAACAACGCTTAAGGGTACTGGGGCTGAGGGATCCCCCCACCCCAAGAAGACCCTTCCTGCAGCTGCTCAGCTGGATGGTGGGAGAAAAAATAATGGGGGAAAGGAGGAGACAAGAGACATCATCTCGAGGTACTGACATCACCTCCTGTGCAACCATAAGAGACATCAGTGCATTGCTGGCGCTATCGAGCATCTCCAGCAATGCATTGGCATCTTTTCCAGTCACGCTGGAAGTGACATCAGCACATCCCCGGTGACATCATTACGTCAACAGCGAGGTCCTCCCACCCCTTGAGTGTCCCACTGGTTGCTGGCAACTGACAGGAGGTGGGGGGGACACACAGGGGGCATGGCATGACGTCACTTGCAGGAAAACCTGGAAGTGAGATCAGGGAGCTCTAGGAATGGGGTAGCGCTAGGTAAAACCAGAGAGTTTCTGGTGATTCCTAGAGTTACCTAAGTATCCGGAAGTGATGTCACAGAGTGCACTATGCCAACTTTAAAAAAAATTATCCTGCTGCCACTCAGACTGGCAGTGGGCGAGGTGGTGCGAGGCCCTCCACCACAGAGGGAGTTGTGGCAATGCTAGCTAGAACAATAGCATCCATAGCACATTTGGCAATGCCAGTTAGGCACCGGATCTTATTGACGGGGGCAGTTAGTAGTCCAGCCTCAGGGGAAAGGCCGTGGGAGAGCCTTAAACTGGCAACATTCACTCTTAGCAACTGTAAAACAAGCTACAGAGTTGTTGGGCTGTTAAATTCAGTTCCCTGTTGCTGTCAGGCCCCCCCCCCCCCCAAAAAAAACACCATGCTTGAAATAGCTTTTCATCACCTCCTCTTCACTGGAGAAAGAGCCCTACCTTTCCCGAATGGACTTCTGCTCGTAGGAAGCTCAGGCATTCGGAGTAATTAGACCATGTTCGGTTTAAACTTGGCACAAAGACCCAAGTTCCATTCGAACTGCAGTGTCTGAAGGCCATACCTGCAAGGCAGAATGACTCCCATTAGACCGAGTCTCCACTGTGGCCAGGGCTGCCAACCTCCAGGGAGTGCCTGGAGACCTCCCACTATTACAATTGATTTCCAGATGACTGAGATCGGTTCCTCTGGATCAAATGGCCGCTTTGGAGGGTGGACTCTATGCCATTACACCCAGCTGAGGTCCCTCCCATCCTCACAACCCTGCCCTCCCCAGGCTCCACCCACCCCCCCAAAAAATCTCCAGGTAGTTCCCAACCCAGAGCTGGCAACCCTAGATAACACGCTTGTGTCTAGACTACGGCCATGTGGGAATTCACACGATGGAACTCGAGCCATCAAGAATAGTTTTCTGTCTCACGTTGGTCAGGCATCTCAGATCGTTGTTATGTGCTGGACGAGAATCAAATATCTCTTCTCTGCTCCCATTGAACAAATTGTGACTATTCCTTTTCATGGTATATTGAAGGTTCTAATGCTGATTTATATCTGCTAAGATGAGTGCGATATTTCGATCTGTATTCGTATCTATTTTTCGCCGAACTTCGTTGATTGCACTCTGTTCTATTGTCAGTTTGTAATATTGTTATATTGTTCGATAGAATTTAAAGAAAGGGGGGGGGAGTTTTCTGCCATTTGGCGAGGACAGAATCCTATCTGCTAGTTTTCAATGGGAAAGGACGACAAAAATGTATAGAAGAATGTTTCGTCACGTGAGGTTTCCAAGCCCAGGTTTACTACCTCAGCGAGGGTCAACCCACATGTTGCCAACATTTGAACTCCAAGCACGTCTTTTGGCTCTAAGGAGCAACCATGTGTCGTGTGTACGGGGTGTGTGTGTGTCAGTGAGATGGTACCAGAAGGAGGGGGGGTAGCTCTTCTCTATTCTGTTTCCCAGGCATCACTGTCTGAAAATGCCTCTTCCCACTAGCTGCCTTCAACCCTAGTGGAGAAAAAAGACAGCACACACATTAAGCTTCCCCCCCCCCCCCCCAACCCCGGGCCAAAATCCC